>NC_054701.1:89041771-89211771 GCF_016097555.1 Gigantopelta aegis
AGAGATGGCTAGTAGGATTGAATACTGATGGAGAGTGGACTGAATTGAGATGGCTAGAGAGATTGAATAGTGATGGAGAGGAGACTGGATAGAGATGGCTAGTGAGATTGAATAGTGATGGAGAGTGGACTGTATAGAGATGGGTAGTGGGATTGAATACTGATGGAGAGTGGACTGTATAGAGATGGCGAGTGGATTGAATACTGATGGAGAGTGGACTGTATAGAGATGGGTAGTGGGATTGAATAGTGATGGAGAGTGGACTGTATAGAGATGGGTAGTGGGATTGAATACTGATGGAGAGTGGACTGAATAGAGATGGCTATAGAGATGGCTAGTGGGATTGAATACTGATTGAATACTGATGGAGATGGCTGGACTGAATAGTGATGGACTGTATAGAGAGTGGGATTGAATACTGATGGAGAGTGGACTGAATAGAGATGGCGAGTGAGATTGAATAGTGATGGAGAGTGGACTGTATAGAGATGGCTAGTGGGATTGAATACTGATGGAGAGTGGACTGAATAGAGATGGGTAGTGGGATTGAATAGTGATGGAGAGTGGACTGTATAGAGATGGGTAGTGGGATTGAATACTGATGGAGAGTGGACTGAATAGAGATGGCGAGTGGGATTGAATACTGATGGAGAGTGGACTGTATAGAGATGGCTAGTGAGATTGAATACTGATGGAGAGGGGACTGAATAGAGATGGCTAGTGAGATTGAATAGTGATGGAGAGGAGACTGTATAGAGATGGCGAGTGAGATGATTGATGGAGATGGGACTGGAGATGGATAGCGGGACTGAATAGTGATGGAGATGGGACTGAATAGAGATGGCTAGTGAGATTGAATAGTGATGGAGAGTGGACTGAATAGAGATGGCTAGTGGGATTGAATATCCATTCAGTAATGCGTTCAATTATTCGTTCATTTTGTCGTTTGTTCATTCATTCATTCATTCATCCATCCATTCGGGTCAGTCAATTAGTCAGATATATAAATTTCAAAAGTTAAATGAAATCTTTTTTTTGCAATATAAACATAACAACATGACACCATAGTATAGGTAGTACTAAACCAAATAAATTCCAGCTGGGTCAATATTTGAGGTGCACCCAACTATTGATAGAGAAGTTAACTCCACATGTCCTGTGATTGGTTATGAATGTGAGTGTGTTGCTTGTAAAAAAAAATATCATCTAATACCACTGTGTAAAGTAGCCTTGTGCTTGGAACATGTATGGGGTACCTGTAAAAAAGGTACTCCAATTTTGTGCGAAACTAGGGGTGTTGTAAAAACATCTGGTTATACCGAACATGAGCCATGAAAGGTACCCTTTTCTGCAGTTAATACTTTGAGGTAGGGGTTGTAGTACTGATATTTATAAGTCATAGTTTGGTTGATATATTGCATATAGTGTGTTTTTAAACACATACGTTAACATGGTCGCCTATGGGGATTTTATTTGGTATAGTCATACCTATAGTCGATACGATACACAACAAAGAACAACAATAATGTAGTTGCATCTACTGTATTTAGAGAATAACTTGCGATATCACACTTGTGTTATTGGTGTGTGTTGTCATAAATGATGAATGTTGTTGTAATCAACGGGTATATAATAAAATGATATAGTATATAGTAAATATGAATGCAATACTCTATACCATACTAACTGAACTATGCTGTTACATAATTATTTTGGATATATAATAGAGTATGGGAATGACCTCAATCTATTGTTGTTTAGTTAAAGAACGTCCCACGTAGAAAGGTGAGAGAAGAAGCGATAATCATGGCTCGAGAGGTTGGGCTGGAACACAAGGCAGACACGCTGTCCATGCATCTGTCGGGCGGTCAGAAGAGGAAGCTGTCAGTTGGAATTGCCTTGATTGGAGGATCGGAGGTATGTCGTGTGATACTCGTGTGAAAACATTGCAGTCATTAGAATGTCGAAATGTGTATGGAAACACGTAGAGGATAGACATAGCTGTGTTTCTTGTTTTTCCAGCTAGAGAAGACCATGTAGTAATATGTTCTCATGAATGTGTGCAAGACAATTTAAAAACTAGAATGCAATTTTCTGCATTCTAAATGACAAATGCAAGTACATGCATATACATATTTAAAAAAAACAATGCTTTCAGCAGAGGCAGTGTGGGTGTCGAACCCATGAATCCCCCATCTGCAAACATTCCTGTTCGTAAATTGTATTTTATTGTCCACCCCTTAGTTATTTTAGGCAAGATACGGTCCTGGTGGGAGATATTTAGACAACATCGTGCTTATAGTGCAGAAAGATGCAGCAAGACAATATTTCTTGTAAAATACCTGTGGTCAATCAAACATTTCAATTGACACTTGCAAATTAAAGTTTACAGAAGAAAAGTCACATGAAAATGGATATTGACAGTGGACTTGCATCTGAAAACATCCGTTCAGTTAGATCATCTGGAAATAACTTTTACCAGTCGACAAGTCACGTGGAAATAACTGTTCATAGACCAAAGGTTAAGGTCATTTCAGATGTAGAAATAGCATTGCCTAAGTTAAGATCTTGCTAACGTGGAAAGAGTTAAGCAAAGTTAAGTTCATCCAGACTGTATTTTTCTGTAATCCAGATTATAATCCTGGACGAACCCACCTCTGGGATGGACCCCGCCGCCAGACGTCAGACGTGGGACATCCTGCAGAGGAACAAACATGGCCGTACGCTGGTGCTCACCACTCACTTCATGGACGAGGCCGATCTGCTGGGGGACAGGATCTCCATCATGGCGGAGGGCGTGGTCAAGTGTTGTGGGTCGTCCATGTTTCTCAAGAAGCTCTATGGTGAGTTTAGTTGTCGTTAGAGTCATCTGTTGGTTTAACCATAACAGTGAAACCTCTGTACACCAGACCATGTAAATGTTCCTTGAGAAATTCTTTGCGAGTTTAGTCATCAACAGGGTCATCTGTCGTTGTATACAAAACAGTGATAATCCTCTAAACTGCACACGCACGGGGCCATGTAAATGTTTCTTAAGAAGCTCTATGATCTGTTTAGGTTACCGGCCTCGGTTGCGTCGTGGTTAAGCCATAGGACATAAGGCTGGTAGGTACAGGGCTCGCAACCCTATTCCGGATCCCACCCAGAGCAAGTTTTAACGACTCATTGGGTAGGTGTAAGCCAGTAAACCCTCTTCTCTCTCACTAACTGCTATCAATTAACAACTAACCCACTCTCCGGTTTAGTCATCAAAAATATCATCTGTCGTTGTATACATATGTAAAATTGAGACCCCTGTAAACTGCACACGCACGGGGCCATGCACCATAAGTGTTTCTTAAGAAGCTCTATGGTGAGTTCAAGCGTCATCAGAGTCATATATCGTTGTAAACTAGTGTACTTTTTCAATACAATATCAATACGCACTCTTACATTCATTCACTCATGAATGTAACTAATAACTATGAAAAACAATAAAGGCAATCTTATTCTCATCATCATTGCCAGGTACTGGATACCACTTGGTGATTGTGAAAGGAAGTGCATGTGTGGTGAGCCAAGTGACCGCTATGATCCAGGACATTGTTCCCAGCGCCGAGCTGGAGAGCGAGATTAACTCAGAGTTGTCGTACCTGCTCCCTGAAGACCAATCCCACCTGTTCCCCAATCTGTTCGATCAGATCGACGCCAACAGAGACAGTCTGGGAATCATCAGTTTTGGGACGACTGCCACCACCATGGAGGAGGTCTTTCTCAAGTATGTCACACAAAGGGGCGGATCGAAGTTTTTTTAGGAGGGATGTGTCACAAAATTCTGAAAAGGGTAAATGAGCTGAGCTCCTAAAGGGAGGGAATACTATAATGGTGATTTGGAGGTATACTTCCCAGAACGTTTTGAAATAAAGATGCCGCGAGACGCATTTTCATTGCAATTTAGAGTTGTATATTGTGGATGATGAATGTGTTTTTAAATGGCACTTCAAACGAACGGGTGGGGGCGGGGTGGTCACGAGATCCTTGTGATTTAAAAACATTACAATTTTAAGCAAGAAACTAAGTTTAAGATTGACGTATCATAACTGTATAGTGCTGTAAGAGGACTAAGTGTCTTTAAACATTCCTTTCTTTTTAAAGCAGGTATGGCGTTCTCTATCTACAGTATTGAGATGTTAGGTGTAGATTTTCTGTTTTCAGAGTAGGAGAAAATGCGGAACACACTGACAAAGAGGAAGAACCCAACAGGCCAGCACCAAGTTCGTCACAGATGTCCTTCGAAAACCCCGCCTGGGAATCAGATGACGTCACAATTAACAAAACCTCTAATGATACCGTAAATGGAAACGTGTCTGTTTCTGTGAACAATGATTCATTTCTAGGTATTTACTTCGTTAATACCACTTCAAACATCAACTACCAAATCTTTATCCATACTGACCCCACCCCTCCCAAACTTTGTTTTTAATATAAGCCCTTAATGCTAGATGTTTCCATTTTCGTGATCCCCTATCGTGAGAAATTACTTGCCTTCTGTTTACTCGGTTTATGGAACAGTTATGTAATTACTGTTACTACACGATATCATCCATCCATGCATCATATATCCATCATCTATCTATCATCATCCATTCATCCATCCATTCTATCATCCTCATGCAAGCAAGTACACAAACCAGCAATTGTATTCATTCATTCATTCGTTTATTCGTTCATTCGTTCTGGAATTTGTATGTGTGTTTGAGTGTGTCTCTGATTAAACGAAAATACTGTTTAAATAGTTGCATTTAATAATAATATAGTTGAAATTAAGATATATATTTAATATAAACTCAAGACAATGATTCAGAAGAAGACATCACAAATGTCTGAAGTGGTTCTTTTTCGTTTAGTTCGTGTTACTAATTATAAAATTAAGCTTGTTTTCTTGCAGCATTTAACACATTTCATAGACTGCATGGTGTCAGTGTTCAATTACAGCGATTTAAGGCGCTGTTTATCAAGAAAGCTCTTCACACACGGAGGAACCTGATCATAGGTCTCGTCCAGATTCTCCTGCCAGTCATCGCAACCATCCTTGCCTTGATGGTCGACAGGATGGCGCCTACAGACTTCAGCGAGATCTCTCTCAAGCTGGACCTGGAACCTTTTGAAAGCACCATTGTACCATACACCGATAGCCTTTCTCCGTCAGCAACAACCGTGTTATTGGCTCAACATTACAGTGGTTTGTTCTCCAACAACAACGTTCCTGACAAAATAGATAGAGCAAAGTATCCGAATATGATAAAATATTTCATGGATAAGGTAGGTGCCAACAAACATATTGTGATTGCTGGAAAGTTCGAACCAGTGAATGCATCAGCGACTTCCTGCACAGCTCTGTTTAACGGACAACCATTCCACAGTCAGTCTATTGCCCTGTCCTACCTAATGAACTCCATAGCGTCCTTGCTGACATCGGGTGTCGACCATTCTATAACAGCGTACAACAATCCACTTCCCAAAGACCTGGCACTCAAACACCCGGTAGATGTCGCAGCAGATTCTAACCGGAATGCACTTAAGTTTGGCTTCATCATTTCCTTCAACATCATGTTCGGCATGGCGTTTCTTACTGCCAGCTTCGTGTTCTTCTTGATCAAAGAGAGACTCATTGGATCCAAGCATCTTCAGTTCCTCAGCGGCGTGGGTCCGCTCATGTTCTGGATGTCGAACCTGGCCTGGGATTTCATCAACTACGTGATACCATGTCTCATTTTGCTGCCGGTCTTTGCAGCCTTCCAAACGGATGCTTACTTAGACGAACGGCTGGGACTCGTCTTCCTCAGCCTGCTCCTGTATGGCTGGGCGGTCCTCCCATTCATGTACCTGCTGCAGTACCTCTTTAAAACGCCCGCAACAGGGATGGTTGTGGTCATCATCCTCAACATTTTATCAGGTCTGTTGGGTTTTCTTTATGGTTGGTTTTGGTTTGTGGGAGGGGTGTTTTTAGTACGGGGGACGGGCGGGTTGTTTCTGTTTGTTTTTGGGGTTTGGTTTTTTTTTATTTGGTTTTGGTTTGTTTTGTATTGTTTTGGATTTTTTTTTTTTGTACTGGCTGATTTTAGAAGCTTTTTACACAATATTTTGGATATTTTAAAACCAAATTGCGTTTTCAAAGTGTGTAGTATATCAGCCATACATAATCAATATATATATATATACAATTTCTCATAGGTTGTACAACACTGTTGTTGGTGGTGATTCTACTGTTACCCAGTATGGCAGCTGATGACATCAGCAACGCCCTCGACTGGGTGTTCATCGTCATATTCCCACACTACTGCCTCGGAAAGTCGTTCATGGACATCTACACCAACTACTTCAATGAGAAGACATGTAACAAATTGGATTACAAAGTCAAATGTCAGAGTACAGGCATGCCGTGCTGTAAGGGTAAGCTAACTGATAAATAGTATGTAACATTCCTAACAAAAGTGGCCATACTTTTAAATAAGGATAAACTAATGATGCAATTTTTGGAATATTAAAAAAGAAGAAGAAAAAAGACGGCATAGTTGTTAAAGTGAGCTAATGGTACACCCTATGAAACATTTATTTTTTAAAAAGACGGCCATACGTTTAAAGTAAGGGTAAGTGAACAATACACCGTATGGAACATTCCTAACGAAGACGGCTATACGTTTAAAGTTAGTTAATGGTAAACCTTTTGAAATATTCCTGACAAAGACGGCCATACGTTTAAAGTTAGTTAATGGTAAACCTTATGAAATATTCCTGACAAAGACGGCCATTCGTTTAAAGTAAGGGTAAGCTAATGATAAACCTTATGGAACATTTCTAAGATGCATTTAAAGGCATACGGTTTTATTTGATCAGTCAGTACGTTAAGGGCTGCGATTTAGCTCAGTCGGCTGAATGCTCGCTTGATAGCCATCTCGGTGGATCCATTCAGATGATTGGTTTTTTCTCGTTCCAACTAGTACACCACAACTAGTTAAAGGCTGTAGTGCGAGCTTTCCTGTCTGTCGGAAAGTGCCTATAAACGATCCCGTGCTGCATGAGGAAAAATGTAGCGGGTTTCCTCTGATGACTACGAGTCAGAATTACCTAATGTTTGACATCCAATAGCAAATGATTAATTAATCAATGTGCGCTAGTGGTGTCGTTAAACAAAACAAACTTTAACTTTTGTTACGTTAATAATGATATTGATAACTCAAATGGTCCCTATTAGATATTTACACCCATGTTCTGTATCCACAGCCGTGTGAATAGATATTAAATGAATAATTTATGAGAAATAGCTTTTAGACTAAAAATGTTTGCAGAGTGATATATCATTTGAGACTAACGATGTTTGCAGAGATGAATGTTGCTAATCAAGTTTTAAAGCTAGAGCACATCTCAACGGAAAACCCCCAAATATGTTCATTAACAGGCTTAAGATGGTAAATGAATTCATAATTAATATTTATGGATTAAGGAAGAGGTTTTTTTTTAAATAAGACAAACAATGGAAGAGTAAAATCTCGCATTGCCAAGGAATTGAGTTAATGACAAATGTATATACTGAATAATACACGTACCTTAGAGTATCACAACGTAGCCGTTTAGGACAGGTGGCTGCTCAATACAAGTCAGTCTATACCATATTAGATGATTGTGGAGAATAAAAATGTGATTTCTTAAGACCGGTAGCCATTTAATGTCGTTGACCGCTAGAGCAGGTTTGGCTGTAAACCTATTTACGTCATTATGCAAGATATAAATTTAATTAACCTTTTTTGTTCTCCAAGGAAACTGCGGACCGTATTTCTGTATCCTGTTTTCTGAGAACTATTTTGACTGGGAGACGCCTGGCGTGGGGAGAGAGCTCGTGTTTATGATTCTACAGGGGTTACTCTACCTCGGGTTGGTTCTACTCATAGAGTACCGCGTACCCAAGAGAGTGTGGTACGCAATCCGTTCTAACCAATATAACGTCATCTGTCCACCCGACGCAGTTTTCAATGTGCGGGGAAATACGTCTGGCCAGAATCAATATTGCCAAATCCTGAATCCAGATAGACCTGTCGAAGAGGAAGATGGTGACGTCCTGGAAGAGAATAACAGAATCAATAACACCAGTCTGGACAAACTGTCCGAAACTGACTCACTGATCTTGACACGCCTTTATAAGAGATTTGGATCTTTTGTGGCTGTTAACAATATCAGTGTGGGAATACCGCAGAAAGAATGTTTTGGTTTACTCGGCCAGAATGGCGCTGGTAAAACCACAACGTTTAAAATGCTCACGGGGGAGATCATGGTGACTGGGGGGAATGCTTACTTGAAGAAGTACGATATAAAGAATACCCTCCACAAGGTATTTCTTATTATTATCCACATTGTTCAACATAAACGAGTTAATAAAAACCATACGAAGCACACGTGTAATAACAAGTATTATTACCCATATGGTTAAAAACATATTGGTACATATCAAAGTGATACGTCCCACTAGAACGCCAAGTGGGACGTAACACTTTGACGTCACACGATGACGTCGTCGATTGGCGTGCTACAACCTTACAGGAACGCCAACCAAAGGGGTTAAGTAATATAAATTAAATTCGATTATGGGTAATAAATAGGATATTAAACGAGCTACCATTTCCAATCATGTTTATGTCCCTCGTGAAATAATTTTCATTGTCACTCGCTAAAGCTGTGACAACTAAAAATTATTTCACTCGGGACATAAATATGATACGAAATGGAAGCTCGTTTACTGTCCTATAATAATGATGTAATATTTAGGAAGCGACGTCATCATATAACGTTGCTTTTGCAGTCGTAGCTCAGACTGTGCATGTGAAATAATATGACGTCATTTCGTCGTCTCCTAGTTGTGGTTGAAACATTTTGATAGGGTCCTTGTTATTCATTACAAAAATAAAATTATAATATGGATAATAAAGAAATTATTACACTCGCGTGTAACTATAATTTAACTATTATGTGATGTCAGGTACGTAAAACAAGGAGTACTGTAAATACTATATTTACATAATATTATGAATTGCTTGTAGATGAGTGAATATAATGTTATTCTTCTATGATGTCAAGTATATGAAAACTTCTATGATTTCAAGTATATGAATTATAAATAGTATATTGTTACCTATGAGTTGTGTATAATTAAGGATTGTCTGTTGTTTCTTTTACGTTCATCGGGGTATGAACAAAAAAAATCATCCGCAAACTGTGTGAATCGGCGAAGTCGTTCTCACATAAGTTTGCGGATGATTTTTTTTGTTCATACCCAGATGAACGTAAAAGAAATAACAGACGATACTTATAATTAAATTTGAATGATACATGCTAATAATAACACTAAAACGTCATACTTTATTTTGAATTATTTTTTATCCATAAACAATAACGCTCATTAAGACAACTTGCCCATATAAAATGACGTCATCACATATGACGTTCCCTGACGACGTAATTTTTACGTTCATCGAAAAATTAACAAACTCCCGTTGCTACGTCTGGACCAATCGGATGACGTTACGTTGTAATGAATGTAACAGAAATTTAATTATATACATGTGATGTAAAAAAAAGAAAAAAAGATAAAAAAACTGATATTTTTTTCTGTGATATCAGGTGCACGAGCACATGGGTTACTGCCCTCAGTTTGACGCACTCATTGACCAGATGACGGGGAGGGAGACACTTTACATGTACTCCCGTCTCAAAGGCGTGTCGGAGAGTCAGATTGCAGACACGGTGAACGCCTTGATTGACATGATGCTGTTAGTATCACACGCGGATAAACAAACATCACAGTATAGGTGGGTGCAATTAGAACATTTTATCTTTACCAAACCATGAACAACAAAAAACAACAACCCCCTAATTATTAATAGCTAATGAATGTAAATTTTAATAACTTAGTTTAAAAAAAACAATGTACTCTGACCTTAGTTGTTGAGCAGTGTAAACTATTTTCGATTATTAGGCCTACATATTAATTAAACCATTGGCTGTAACACTCACTTTGGTCTAACCTTTAGTGTTTCTGTTTTTGTTTGACACGATTTATTCAATAACACTCATGTAACCAAAGCACAAAACAAATACATAGTTACATGGCAAGAATAAGCATTAACATACAAATACAAATAGTTATGTTGGAAAACCGGGTACGTAATCTAAAATAGCTAAAACATTTTGGGGGGATAAACATCAGTCAAAAATATTAGATAAATTTTAAAATAAATATAGCAAGATATTTTAATAATGGTGCATTTCACAAAAATAGCATACCTTTCATTCTGAAAACGCTAGGATTGGTTTTATAGTATTTGTGAATACTTTTAATATTTCAATATGATTTTTACAATTGGTTGTCCTGATGTTTGCAGTAGATTTAGGCTCTCCCTCCTCTCTCCCTCCTCTCTCGTAGATTTAGGCTAGTAGAATTTTACTTGCCAATTGTTTTTAATTTATCTCTAGGAACAGTACATCTCTCTCTCTCTCTCTCTCTCTCTCTCTCTCTCTCTCTCTCTCTCTCTCTCTCTCTCTCTCTCTCTCTCTCTCTCTCTCTCTCTCTCTCTCCCTCCCCCATTAATTGTAAGTAAATATAATTTAATACCATCACTTATTTTAATGTTGTTTTGTCACAGTGGTGGTAACAAACGCAAGCTGAGCACCGCGATATCCCTGGTGGGTGACCCATCCTTCATCCTGCTAGACGAGCCGTCCACGGGGATGGATCCTAAAGCCAGACGACAACTCTGGAACGTGCTGTCGCGAGTCAGAGCGTTTGGCAAAACTCTGATCCTTACATCACACAGGTTAGGTCTCGTTCAAACGAAATCACTGAAACCACAATTTTCTTTTCTTACTTTATATCAAATGAACATTAAAAATCTCTTTGCGGTTCCATATGAAAAGCCAAGGCTTGTGGGTTTCTTCTCTATCCATGTATACATTAGCGTGAAACAGAAAAAAAAGTCATAGATTAAAATGTTAAGTGAGTATTCCTTTTTCTCGTTTACAGTTAAAAGTAAGCAAACATGCCAACATACAACGAATTGGAATTAGAAAGGATGGAAACACACAGATACCAGGGGCGTAGGCTAACACACACACACACACACACACACACACACACACACACACACACGCTGAAGCAAATGGTCCGCTTTCAGAACTAAAACATACAGGTTTATACATATGGAGTTTCTGGTGGTGCAAAAACAAAACAGAAAAAGGTCCACTTGGTTCATATTCGAACACCCCCCACCCCACCCCCCCCCCCCCCACCCCCCCCCCCCCCCCACCCCACCCCACCCCCCACCCCAGGTCCAGATCACGCTACGCCCCTGGATACATCAGTGTTTTAAACGATACACATAAACATTATGACAAATTAGAGATTATTATTATAACATATTATTTATTTAGTAGGCAAAAGCATGTTGTTTTTTTGTTTTGTTTTTTAATTAAATCGTGAACCGAGATTCTCAAGGACCTTTTAGGCCGATAATAGTAAAGGTTGGAGCGTAGGCCAGGTAGAATGGTGGAAATTGTATTCTAGAAAACCAACAAGCCGTGTACGGTGGGATATGAAAGTATCATGAAGGTTCAACATTGTCATGATACATTTTAACTTGTTTCTTTTCAATTAGCAACAAATTATTTAAATTGTATGTATGTAAAAAAAAATTAGGACGATATGGCAGTCTTAATAGAAGTGTATTGAAATAAATGTCTAATTGCAGCATGGAGGAATGTGAGGCCCTCTGCACAAGAGTGGCCATCATGGTGAACGGACGATTCAGATGTCTGGGCAGCCCACAGCATCTGAAGAGTAAGTTTGGAGAAGGCTATACACTGATTGCACGGATGACGACCCTCCCAGACGGCAAAATCGCGCCCACCGAGCTTCTGGTTGCTTTCATTCGCTCCCAGTTCGCGTCGGCCATCGTGTTCGACGATCACCAAGGATACGTCCATTTCCAGGTGCCAGACGCAGACGTGAGAATTGCGCATGTCTTCACGGTGATGGAAAGGTCCAAGACGGAGTTCAGTGTGGAGGATTACTCGGTTCACCAGACGACACTGGAACAAGTGTTTCTGTCCTTCACACGAGAGCAGACGGTATCCACACATGACAACACGAGTTTGAGAAAAAGACTGTGTTGTTGTTGATTAGATACAGAGAGAGAGAGAGAGAGAGAGAGAGAGAGAGAGAGAGAGAGAGAGAGAGAGAGAGAGAGAGAGAGAGAGAGAGAGAGAGAGAGAGAGAGAGACAGACAGACAGACAGACAGACAGACAGACAGACAGACAGTCAACTACATTGGCTTTTAAATAATTCCCATTTGTGATGTCTCAGACAATCAGGACGAATATTTCAATAAAAGTGGAATGTGACGATTGTAGGAATGGAAATGTTATGCCAGATACAGGATTTTTCCAAGTCTCTAAAGGAGATATTGTTATGTATATACAGTGAAACCTCTCAAAACCGGACCCTCTGTAAACCGGAATTCCCCCCAAACCGGACATTTTTCACGGTCCTTTTGTAAAACTCGGTACATAAATTAACCTTTCTAAACCAGATACCTCTTTAAACCGGACATTTTACTTGGTTCGAGGGTGTCCGGTTTAGAGGGGTTTCACTGTATGTGTATTACCGTTGTTGTTGTTGCTGTTGAGTGTTGATATTAAATTTATGTTAGTGTGTGTTAGTGTTTTATTTTTATTTTTGTGAAATGTTATAGAACCTGACCATACATCTTATTCCACCCAGTATGGCTAGGCTATGGCAGAAACACAAAATACACGTCACAGGTGCTGGATGATGCCAGCAACTGTAGGGGCTATTTTTAGTGTTTGCCTTTCGTGGAGGGGTGGGCGTGGGTGCATCAATATAAAGCCCCACTCCACTCCAGTTTCCGACGCATATTCACATTTAACAATTGGCTTGAAAACACGTGGAGCTAATGGACGTGCATACTTTCACGCGCAGACCCTTCATCCTACGTCATGGATTTAGTATAGTAAATAGCCTTATTCTCGGATTAAATATACCTAGCCAAAAAACGTTTAGCAATTTGGTTAATGTGTTTAAATAAAAGAAAACTCGTGACTTACAAAATAAAATCAGACACTGGATTTAATTGAGGCGTCATTTGTCAGTATAAATAACAGGAGATTTTCAATACAAAATAAAATGTGCGACTGTCACGTCGTCAAATAGTGCTTGGGGGTCCATACACAAAAATCTGAATATTGTCAGTAACGTGTCTGAGCACATTGGGCAAGAAAATCTGTACATAGTCTTATCAAGAGGTGCACCGACTTGCATATTATCAGATATTTTGATGGAGGCTTATTTGCTCCACAGATATGACATTGGTTTATCCAGGTCTCGATATCTTCTCTAGCCTTAAACCAATAATATTTTGAGAGTTGTTTCCCAACTGTTTTCTTCCGCCCGAGATGTCCAGATAGAATACTGTTGTGCATCTGGTACAAAATGGCTTTTCTCATTTCTCGAGGAACGATGAATTTCAGTGACTGTTCCATCCTTAAAGATTGTCCTTATAAACATTACCCCTCGCCTAAGTTCTACGTTACTCCAGCATAATAAGTAATATCTTATGGTGGGACTAGCTGTATAAGATTCATGCTTATCAGGTGGTATGTCTTGTGTAAACCACTCGAACAGCGGTTTCAAGTCTGGGTATTTCTCTTGCTTCTTTTTCATATCCCTTGAAGACAAATGTTGATTCCATGGGAACCAGTTATCTCTTAGAATTGTTTCATCACTTGTGGGAACGTCTCTGATATAGCTTCCTTCTTCTGGCATGATGCATTCTCTTAAGCCAGTTGACCATGCAAAGTAGGTATCGGTACTCCTCTCCTTAGGTTTTTGATTTACATTAGGCTTGTCTGTTGTTTTCAGTATTTCACCTAAAACTCTAAACAATTCATTCAGCTTCTGTTTTATCCTCTTTATTTCTTTACTTAAACTTGTTTCTGTATTTAAATTCAGTTCTTCACTCATGTTTGTGTTGTCTGAAACAAATATACTCAACAGAAACAGCATGATTACTATAAATAGTGCAATTATCTTGTTACACGTCACTGCTGGTACAGTAACACTGCACCCTTGATTACGTAAACAACTCCTCTGTGTCTGTACCTCGAGTTGGACTTCGGTTCTGGGGAGCTGTCGGCACCGATGTTGGTGATTGATGTGGTCCCCTCTTTTGCAGGGGTTTCGCCAGATGAGGGATCCAATTGTCAGGCGGTTCTTAGTCCGGCAGGTGTGTGCATATGCGGAGGTTGTTCACTCATACCAAGGTGTTTCTTTTGGAAGTAGACCTTCGGCAACGGAGGCTCTGCAGCAAGATTTGGATTTGCCATTAGCACACGAGTCGAATGTAGAAATCTATGTGCTGATCGCTGGCAGCGATCGCATTCTGGGTGCTGTGGTTGGGGAGTACCAGGCAGCTTTAGCTACTAGGAAACTGTTGTCTGCTGCAAATGTTGTAGGCTCGTCTTCGTATAAGATGGTAGGAGCAACCTTCCTTTCTCATCCAGTGGTCGTTTTCGCTAGGGTGAAGGCAGACTGCCACACAATGTCATTGTGCCACTCACTGAAATGGAGACTGAGAGGTTATCAAAAAGTCAACAACCATTTAGGAACTTTTCTATTTGGTTTGGACAAGGCTGTCGAAAATCTTCCTTCGGTGGCGAAGGAATGTTTGTTGGCAGCTTCTAAAGCTTCCCATCACGTCGCTCAGCTTGCTGGGTGATTGTTGACAAACAGCCTCTTGTTACGTCAGGAATACTACCAGGAGGGGTTGAGAGCGACTGGGATTGTTAAGACATATTTTCGTAGTCGCTCGGTAAGGAAAATCGGGCATTTTGGGACCAATTTCAACTTGGTCACGGACCGAGAAATGGTCAAATTCGTTCCAGCACCCCAACCCATGGAATGCCCGTAAGCACATTCTGCGGCGCAGGCATTCAAGCAGTCACCTGTTAAGTCAGGTAGTGCCCATCGTTTGGCAAAGCAGGGACGTTCTAGGTGAGTGTCAAACTTTCATGCTGCTACCAGGGTGGTAAATAGCTGGGGTGAGGGGATGCAATCGGCAACTGTTGACAGAGGTTACATTAGCAGATATTCGCCATTTTGTTTATCGTTGACGCGAACTGCCAGATCTGGACCCATGGATTAAGTCGGTTGTCCGAGTTGGGTACAGGATACCCTTTTCATCTTCCCCTCCTCTGACATCTTCCACTGTTACCTCCGGTACTATTTGTGGACAAACGGTTACTAGTGGCCAATTATTTGGAATAGGAAGTAAATTGTTCAGCTTAGTGATAGCCAAGGAGTTATTTTTTTTAATGACAATAAGTTTGTCACCAGCAGTGCAAACAGTTTAACTGTAATGAGGCTTGGTATTCATAGAAACGTGGGACATGATAATTTTGGGTAATTTTCGAACAAGCTTATTTTGTGAAAAATTGAATGGCTAAACCTTTATTCAAATGAGGGGTTTTGTAAGGTTTGATGATCAAAGATTCCAAAAATATATGTGTGATATCCGTCAACTCCCGCTTGGGCGTGGTATGTATGGGTGGACATCGTGAAAAATGCACCCCAAATCATGCAGTTTGGACACATGATGAAAGTAACACAAACATTTAACTAAAAATAATGGGTTCACCAAATATAAATCCCCTTAATCTTGTATATTTATTGCCATATTATCGTAGCAGGTTGATAATCACATAGAGAGTGATCCAAAATGGTCGTCACAAATATATGTAGAGAAATGTATCAGATATGGCATCTAATTATTAAGCACAACAAGCATTTAACACGACGCTGAAATCAACAGCAACAACATGGCACAAATTATGAAATTGTTGGGGTGGGGAATTGATGGCTTACTTTAAAAAAAGTTTTTAAAAAGAGCATGATTAGCTGGATTGAAGGCAAACACTTAACTGTTTTCAACCCACTACTCCATTTATTTTGGCTTGATTTGTGTTATACTGATGCTAAAAATGTAAGCGCCTTAAAAAAAAAACTATCCTGGAGAAAGGTCTGTTATAGTATATCGGGAAATAGTTGATGATTGAAATAATTCATGTGGAAATGTATCAATGATTTATTAGTAGTTTCATAAATTATAATAATTAATTAGTCTTAGTAGTATTTGTTTTGAGGGTAAGGAGACTGATTAACTATTTGATTCATAAAATATAAAAATGTTATATTTTTGTTACCGTCGCCTTTTTTTTCTTATAAATGTAGTAAGGGATAAACATTTTAAATAGCGTGTATGCTACTACAACAATTAAAGCATTACTAAAATCAAATTTAGATAGATTTCTGTTTAGATGGAACTTGCGATGCCCCACTACAGATGATCCACTTGAAACGTACAGGAAATGGGGAAGGGTTCCTTGAAACAGTTTAGCAGTTCCTATTATGGTGTTTTTGTTTTAACTCCCAAAACTTTGATCAAAGCATGAGTTACGTTTATGTAGAGATGAGAAATATTGAAAATTTCTAAAACTGCTATGTATAAAAAATACCAATGGATGAGATCATGGAAATATCCATCCACAGATTCTTTATGAAGGCAGGTGGTCTTTTGAGTTTGGGCTTGTGAATGAGGGTTGTACATGAATAATTATTTGGCTGAATTCAACAACATTTCGACCGGCGTCGGTGGCGTCGTGGTTAGGCCATCGGTCAATAGGCTCGTAGGTATTGTGTTCGGATCCCAGTCGAGGCATGGGATTTTTAATCCAGATACCGACTCCAAACCCTGAGTGAGTGCTCCGCAAGGCTCAATGGGTAGGTGTAAACCACTTGCACCGACCAGTGATCTATAACTGGTTCAACAAAGGCCATGGTTTGTGCTATCCTGCCTGTGGGAAGCACAAATAAAAGATCCCTTGCTGCTAATCGGAAAGAGTAGCCCATGAAGTGGCGACAGCGGGTTTCCTCTAAAAAAATATGTGTGGTCCCTTAACCATATGTCTGACGCCATATAACCGTAAATAAAATGTGTTGAGTGCGTCGTTAAATAAAACACTTCTTTCTTTTTTCCAACAACATTTCGAGACGTGCACAAAAGCAACGAATTACAAGAATATTGAACTTGGTGTAAAGCGAACGCAGAAAGATGCAAATCACGAAAAATATCACTTCAAAGACACAACAACCATCTAACTATTTCAGAAAAACAAAGAAACTGGATGTGCACTATATATACTCTTCAAAAAGTAGGGGAACTAATAAAAATTTAGAATTGCCAAAATTGTACGGTATAGTAGCTGTGGGGAATGGTTATATGATAATAGTGAATTAACTGGACAAACATTACAACCGGTAGTTCAGTATTACAGTAGGTTTTATGACCATCAAAGATCTTGAAAGACGATTGGGGTCAGAAGTGAAATTTGAAAGTTGATGTTTTTTATCAGTAAATCACAAATTCAAACAATAAAAATTACTAAAAACAAAACAATTACAACTGTATGATCAATAGAATGAAAACGATTGACAGAAATAATGTTCCACAGTGATTAATCGACCTTCCTGGAAATTGTTAAAATCGAGAATGACACCCCACGCACGTGTACAGGGCAAGTGCGTTATTGATGCATGTGCAAACTATTGAATGTGTTTCGGTGTGTTGATAAACGGACCTGAACGTTCTTTATTAGGATGTCTTTGGTCAAAACGTATGTTCGGTCTAATAGTTGATATTAATATCTCAGGTTTCTCTACTTTTTTGAAGAGTATAAATATGGAATGGCTGATCACAAGCAAGCCACAAGCTGTTTGAAATGAGAAAGGTGTCAACAGGACATCAATAAGGTCCTTGTTAAGAAGAAATATCAAGCTTCTTTACCTACAGCCACCAACATCGGTTTCACTTAATAGTGTAGATACTATGCCAGTAGTACGAGTTATTCCAATCTTGCCCCTCCCACTTTCAAATTCTGGGCAGACAGGATTGTGGACTACCTTAATTCACTGCCAGGTACTCCAGCCTCCACTGAGGGAATTGAGACCAAAGACTCTGTACATGAAACCACTTTTCCTATTGGACGATACGGACGTTCTCACCATCCAGGGGTGGAGGTAGCCCAGTGGTAAAGCGGTCGCTTGATGTGCGGTCAGTCTGGAATCGGTCCCTGTCAGTGGGTCCATTAGGCTATTTCTCATTCCAGCCAGTGCACCACGACTAGTATATCAAAGGCCGTGATGTGCTATTCCGTCTGTGTGATGGTGCATATAAAAGATCCATTGCTACTAATAAAAAAGCGGGCTTCATCTCTAAGACTATATGTCAAATTACTAAATGTTTGACATTCAATACCCGATGATAAAACAATCAATGTTCTCTAGTGGTATTTATGTAGCAGTGTCAGATTTTTCACATTTCTCAAACACAGAAAGGAAAACAGCTACGGGTGGGTCCAGACAATTTATTCGATGTCACACAAATTGAAGACAAGGAAAAACACCCTACAAGAACAATAAAACAACAATACATATCACATCATAGAATACATATAGAATTCATGTATATGTCACCAAGTAAAATAATTTACGTATACATAACATTTATATCACAATTTAAGCAAATGTATATCTTTTAATCATATTCATCTCATCATAAAAATAATGTAAATTGAATTATCCTGCTTTAAATCTTAAGTATTTAATGCCAAACTATAAAAACATTTGATAACATAAAGCAAATACATATAATAAGTACACTTGATGAACATGACAAATACAACTGGTCATATATCACAATTATACATGAAAAACTGATATTTGATAAACATAATACATAAAAACTCATACCAGGTAGATGACACCTGGGTGTAAGATAAACTGGATCCTCCAGCACACAGAAAGAGAACAGGACAATCTACAATTCAAATACAAGACATATAAAAGAAACTATTGACAATCACATATCTTTAAACACGATGAACTAAAACACATACATATACAAATACACATACACAACTAAGATGACATTCAGATTGTAGTTTTTCTTTAAGCCAGCTATCTTGAACAAATATTAATTCAATGTAATTTAATCTATATACCCAATATAAATACTCATTACTTTATACATTCATAAAGTAATTAAACAATAACTAGCCACAGTACTTTCTAAGGGAGTTAACTAACAATGCATGTATACAAAACATAAATATATTAAATAAAACAAAATACAGACTAACCTTTCAGATAATATCCACTTTCAAATAATACTTGCAGTTCCACCTTTAAAAATGAAATCTGGCCTGACAATATAATCTTAGCAGGAGAAATAAACCTGAACACTAGAGACAAGTTGTTTTATTCCCTGATGGGCTTGGGAGAGGAGTTTGAGAACAATAGTTAACATGCAAGGCAAGTAACGTGCGTTAGTACAGTGTAAGCTGAAAGAAACGATTACCACAATTACAAGTTACCAGCCTATTGTTTGACATAACCTGGCTAAGGATAAAATAAAACATTAGTTACACAATAAGCTGACAGCAGGCAAGCTGTAAATAAAAACATACATTAATTACAAAAGCTGATAGCAGGCAATATCTGCAAATAAAACATTAAATACAAATCCTAACTAAAACAAATACCACATACTTCCACATTTATACCCAAAAAAAAAAAAAAAAAAAAAATTTAAGGACCAGACAATAGTTTTATAATAGCCATTGTAAAGGAAAAAACGTTCTTTCTCCTCTATCAAACATATCGAAGGCCTTCCTAATAGTATTTTGTATACTAAAAACATAATCTGGAGTGTGTCTGCAAGCATTTGTTTTCATGCAGAACATAATATTCCAAATTTTATTATCAGTCTTCTTTTTGTTTTTATGATACCACTAGAGTACATTGAATGTCAAACATTTTGTAATTGCAATGAATGCATGAATGAATGAATGAATGAATGAATGAACAAATGAATGAATGAATGAATGAATGAATGAATGAATGAATGAACAAATGAGTGAGTGAATGAATGAATGAATGTTTAACGACATCCCCAGCACGAAAAAATACATCAGTTATTGGGTGTCAAACTAAGGTAAGTGCAAACATGGAGTGATGATCAACATCAATTTAAAAATTCAAGAGTTAAATTAAAACACTAACGACCACTGGTAGTAGGGGAGCGACGTAGGTAGTTACAAGTGCCTCTTAACAATGCCAGAAGTAACTACTGAACACTCTCCGAAGTGGTCAGACTAAACCCACAGCTAAAAGCTGATGGAAAATGACAGGTGTGTGGCACGGATAGCCACACGAGATAAGCACCTGTCCGATTGGAGAGACAAGGACTGGGATGTGGAGGTGGACAGCGAAAGAAGTTGAAATATAGGAGTTGCCAGATCGGGAGAGACGAGATGGAATTCAAAGGAGTAGAAAAGAAAGGGGGCAGTGGGGGAAAAACACTGTGTAAAGGATAGTGATATATATGACCGAGTCATTCCTAAGGAGATTAAGATGGAGATCTTTCTTCTTCCTCAATCCCGAAGTTGCAACACAACAGAAAGAAACATACGGATTTAACACCACCAAATCCCCTCTTTCTATACCAGAACTCAAGAACTTCGAAGAAAAAATGGTAAGACTAGCTAAAAATCTACAATTTAACAACACATCAAGCAACCAACTACAGCGAAAACTCGCTAAGGACATAAACACTATAAAACATGACAAGAAACTACTCGTACCTGCCGATAAAACCACAAACTTTTACAAGCTAGACACCACCACTTACAACAGACTACTAGATAGCAACACAACCAAAGCATATAAAACAGCGCCACAGAACTCAGAACAAGAGATAACCACTAAAGACAAACACATTGCAGAAAAACTAAATCTAGCAGACCGCATAGATACAACAGCAAAAAGTGAAGCATTTATTACGTTAAAAGACCACAAACCAAACTTCTCCAATAAACCCACCTGTAGACTAATAAACCCATCTAAACCGGAAATTGGCATAATAAGCAAAAACATCTTAGAGAGAATCAACAGAAAGATTCTGAACACAACCAGAACAAACCAGTGGAGGAACACGTGATTAAGTGGTTTAAAGCAATATCCAATAAATCCAACTATTCTTTCATATGTTTCGACATATGTGATTTTTATCCGTCCATAACAGAAAATCTCGTGAAACAAGCCCTACAGTTCGCATCCAAATTCGACGATATTTCTAGCGATGAGATGGAAATAATATTACAAGCAAGAAATTCACTGCTATTTAACAACAGCAAGGCATGGTGCAAAAGAAGCAAACAATCACGGTTTGATGTAACTATGGGTAGTTACGTGGAGCAGAAATTTGCGAAATAGTCGGGCTCTTTCTTCTTTCAGAACTACATGCCAAATACGGCAACAATATAGGACTATATCGCGACGATGGCCTAGCTGCATTCAATGAGTCACCGAGAACCATAGAGATAATCAAAAAAGATATTTGCAGAATATTTGCAAACCATAAACTCAAGATCACCATAGTCGCCAACAAAAAATCTGTAGATTACTTAGACGTAACTCTAGATCTTGAAAAGAGCTCAGTCAAATCCTATATGAAACCAAACAACACACCTTTATACATCCACAACAAGAGCAACCACCCTCCAAATATCATCCGCAGTATACCAAAAACAATAAATAAAAGGCTTTCTGATATATCTTCGAATGAGTGCATCTTTGAAGAAGCGAAACGCCCATATAAGGAAGCCTTACTCAAGAGCGGATATAACTATAACCTCAAATACACCCCAACAGCAGAAAACAACAGACGCAGAAACAACCGCAATAGAAACATCACCTGGTACAACCCACCATATAGCTCCAACGTGAAAACCAACGTAGGTCACCAGTTCCTCAGATTACTCGATGAGTGCTTTCCCAAAAGCAACCCTCTCCACAAAATTATAAATCGAAACACCGTTAAAATTAGCTATAGCTGCATGCCTAATGTTGGGAAAATAATTTCAGCGCATAACAAAACTCTACTTCAACAACACAAAGACAAAGACGCCGTTCCCCCCAGAGAATGCAACTGTAGACGAAAAGCTGAATGTCAACTTGAGGGCAAATGCTTGCAGAAAGGAGTAATATGAATGTCCACTTGAGGGCAAATGCTTGCAGAAAGGAGTAATATAATATATTACTCCTTTCTGCAAGCATTTGCCCTCAAGTGGACATTCAGCTTTTCGTCTACAGTTGCATTCTCTGGGGGGAACGGCTTCTTTGTCTTTGTGTTGTTGAAGTAGAGTTTTGTTATGCACTGAAATTATTTTCCCAACATTAGGCATGCAGCTAATATTTTTAGGGGGGGACCAAAAAAGAAGGGCACATTGACTCGTCAAAAGGGCACCTTACTACAAGTTTTGATATTTACAATTAATATGAATTCCTACAGTTCTACGTCATAATATACTAGCAATAATGAAGTAAATTGGCGTCACTCGCGTTAGAACCTCAATGGGGCCCCATTGAGACTCAATAACACAGACACATATCTGCAAGCTTGCGCATGTACACGAAAATCTTGATTTCATTTATCTACAATATAATTATTGTTTACTTAAAAAAAAAAAAATTCTACAAACAAAAAGGGCACTTGGACATTTTGAGGGCACTTGAACAATTTTTTGGGGGGACGCGTCCCCCTGGTCCCCCCCCCCCCCTTGGATCCGCCCATGTTATATCAAGCTACCGTTAATACACTCGATAACAACAAGCAAGAAACATACGTTGGTTTGACCGAGAACACATTTAAGACGAGATATACTGCGCACACGAGCAGTTTTCAAAACGCAACACAGAAGAACGCAACAGCGCTAAGTCAGTACATTTGGACACTGAAGGATAGATTAACCCCATACACCATTAAGTGGAAAATTTTATCCAAAGCAAAATCATACTCTCCAGCGAGCAAAAGATGTAACCTCTGCCTGAAGGAAAAACTGTTCATAATGTATAAACCTGAAACCAGCACACTAAACTCCAAGAATGAACTCGTATCAGCATGTCGACACAGACGCAAATACCTTCTGTGCGCATACCACACATCACCTATAGACCTGCATAGTGACGTAACCTCGACGTCACAGAGTCCATTACGTCATCAGCTTTCCGTTGACGGTGTAATTAAATCTACATCTGATGAGTGAGAGCAATAATTCAACTCTCTCACGAAACAAGCCTGTCATGTAGAGAAAAACATACACTTTTTAACGATATATATATATATATATATATATATATATATATATATATATATATATATAATAATAATAATAATAATAATAATAATAATAATAATAATAATAATAATAATAATAATAATATATATATATATATATGTTGGAGAATCCGAGGAATCCCTACCAGAACATGTTATTCATATTCATATTCATAAAGTGGCTATTTCTATTTTATACGGTTTCCTCGCATATAGCCACTCGCGATCTGACTAATTTCCGGTAAAATCGTCGTTTCCGGTGCAAAATGATAACAATGTTGGAAGAACGTGGTGTGTTAATATTTTTAAAAAGATAAATGTCATGGCTTTACAAAGCGTTAACAATAAAAGACTGTTACTTATAGATGGAAATAAGAAAGACGATACAACTACAAATAAGAAAAAGAAGAAACTTGTTTTAGATGAAGATACATACACTGAGGTTTGTTGACAGCTGAGCCCGAGTGTTGTGAAAAATTATTTTTTTTAACTCCAGGGCTTCTAGATTATGGTAGCCCAACTCCCATGGCTAGTGATATTCAATGTTGGGCTAGTAAATAACTACTATTGCCATGCCCAACGGCTAGTGAATTTTTGTTTGTCAAATGTTGCAGTTAAGTCTATTTTGTAAATATGAATAGGCTTCAATAACCTGTCCCCCCCAATGTTAGTGTTTTTAAGGCTTAAAGCCATGGCTGACATATCTGATTCTTACTATTATTTAGTAAAATTGTATCAACTTAAAGTAAAGTAGGGCTAGTGAATTTTTAATAATGGCTAGTAAAAAAAAATATTCACTGATCCCATGGCTAGTGGATTTTATAAAAATTCTAGAAGTAGAAGCCCTGAACTCGGTTACATCCCTAGCATAAGAAGGAAATATTTTATTTAACGACACACTCAACACATTTTTATAGGCTGTAGTTAATATGGTTTCAAGGATCACACTAGCCTGAGTACTCTGACTGTAAGAGAGCTAGACAGACATTTGGACATAAATTTATATGCTCTCATTACAGTCAGAGACCAACCTATGTATATTTTTGGCAATTCCTGACTACCAAACGGTAGGCAAAGATTCCCGCTCTAATACTACAACAATCCTATGTTTGACATCAAATACCTTTACATCGATCATTATTAATCACTAATACACATACTACAGAAAGAAACCCGACAGCACCCACATTCATCTACGCTTCGTGACACTCCGTCGCAACAATTACAAAGCTTGGCGATCTATTTCGAGACGTAGATCACGTTATCGCCACTGGGCGATTCCGCCTTGTGCAGCAGTTACAGGGGCCGTCTCATACCAAGCGACGTTACAACATGTCTTTGTTTTAACTGTTTAAAATGTAAAAATTGTGTTTGAATTTTTTTTTTTAATCGGAGAGGTTATTATTTTTATAAACAAATCAGCAGCAACGTCAGTCAAAAAAGAACTTGTAAATCAGCGACATATATCATTGTCGTACTGTTATATGCCAATGCGTATCGATGGGTAATCTCATTAATTGTGGCTACATTCTACGCTGAAAAAAGTTGTAAACCTTTTTTTAAAACTCCCACACACCCTCTCGTTCTGAGTACAGTTTGTGGCCCTGATCAGAAATGGTGGTAGCAACGAGCGTACTTGAACATCAAACTGATATAAGCAGGTTAATTCCCGACATCAGACTTGGCAGTCATTTGTGGCCATACATGCATACGGCGAAACTCATCACCATCGGTCCCTAGGCGTCAGCTTGTCTACTATGACGGAACTCCTGTCTACAGCTGATCATTGAGTATTGTGTTACAGAATCGGTCTTTGTTCAGTTGTTGAAAACAATTAGGCTGTGTTCTACGTAGGTTAATGCATTGTCAGTAATTATTAACTACCATACATATATGTGATTTACATTTGCTTGGATAAAACGATCGTTCATATAAAATTAGTTATTAAGCAAACAGAATACTTACAACCAACCCAAAACAAAATTTGAACTATTTTTATTAATTAATTTACTAGTATCCTAGCGCCTTTTTTCTCTTTATTTTTCTGTTTGCTTTTTAATGAGATATTACACCAGTTTCACATTTGAGTCATTTCTGCATATTTCTTAGGGAGTGGGTTTCAGCTCAGTCGTTTGAGTGTTCGCGTCGCAGGATCGAACAACCTCGATGGATCCATTCAACCGATTGATTTTTTTGTCGTTCCAACCAATGCATGTGCTGTCCAGGCTGTGGGAAAGTACATATAAAAGATCCATTGCTAATGTAGCGGGTTTCATCTCCAATACTCATGTCAGAGTTACCAAATGTTTGACATCCAATAGCTAGTGATTAATAAATCAATGTGCTCTAGAGGTGTTGTGAAACAAAACAAATTTCAATATTTTTTAGTTTGGTCTGAATAGCAAAACAACTATAATTATTTTGCAAGATAAGTTTTAAAGATCGAATGAGCTATGCACCGATTCAATTTTGATTTTGCAGTAACAAGCATTGCCATCCGTCCCCTTAATGCCTCGGAATACATCTTATTATACCCCATCCCCTCAAGAGCGTTACACTCTACTACTGTACTAATGACTAATTCATAAAACATAAAATAATCAAATTAAATTACTACTTACTTTATCTTTCAAAAGAGGAGGCAGTACGTAGCACATAATTTTGCCGTATCCTGTCGATAACACCCCAAAAGTAACCTTCAAATTCAAAATGGAATCAATAATGTGTAATTGTTTTGGTTTAATGACGTAATTAAATCCAAATTCATCCAAAACGGCATTAGCCAACTTTTCCATGTTGTAACGTCGCTTGGTATGAGACAACCCCTGTAACTGCTGCACAAGGCGGAATCGCCCAGTGGTGATCACGTGATCTACGTCTCGAAATAGATCGCCGAGCTTTGTAATTGTTGCGATGGAGTGTCACGAAGCGTAGCTGAATGTGGGTGCTGTCGGGTTTCTTTCTGTAGTATGTGTATTAGTGATCAATATGTGGATTTTTTTGTATCAGTTAACTCGAAAATGATCGATGTAAAGGTATTTGACGTCAAACATAGGATTGTTGTGGTATTAGAGCGGGAATCTTTGCCTACCGTTTGGTAGTCAGGAATTGCCAAAAATATACATAGGTTGGTCTCTGACTGTAATGAGAGCGTATTTATGTCCAAATGTCCGTCTAGCTCTCTTACAGTCAGAGTACTCGGGCTAGGATCACACTAGATTGAGTACTCTGATGGTATAATAGCTATAGTCGCCCCGTTCTTCAACAAAGATACTTTATTTTAAAAAATTATTTCAGTTTAGTTTCACATAAGAAGAAAAGTAAAATTGTTTGGGAAATAACAAAAAAAAATACTATTTTGTGTGCAATTTAATTATCAATCTGCTCATAAATATAACTTGTAGTGAATTCCATAGTATGATAAAAGGCGTTCCCAGTGGGAAGGACTATAGACGGACATTTGGACAGTTATTAACTCTCTAACCGTCAAAGACCAATCTATATAAATTCTTCAAACAGTAGTCAAAGATTCCCACTCTAGTGTACAACAACAATCCTATGTTCAATTGTCCATCCAGCTCTCGTAAATTAACTAACTGTCCGAGTACTTGGGCTAGAATCACACAGTAACAGGGCTAGCTCTCACTAACTGTCCGAGTACTGGGCCAGAATCACACAGTAACAGGGCTAGCTCTCACTAACTGTCCGAGTACTCGGGCCAGAATCACACAGTAACAGGGCTAGCTCTCACTAACTGTCCGAGTACTCGGGCCAGAATCACACAGTAACAGGGCTAGCTGTCACTAACTGTCCGAGTACTCGGGCCAGAATCACACAGTAACAGGGCTAGCTGTCACTAACTGTCCGAGTACTCGGGCCAGAATCACACAGTAACAGGGCTAGCTCTCACTAACTGTCCGAGTACTCGGGCCAGAATCACACAGTAACAGGGCTAGCTCTCACTAACTGTCCGAGTACTCGGGCCAGAATCACACAGTAACAGGGCTAGCTGTCACTAACTGTCCGAGTACTCGGGCCAGAATCACACAGTAACAGGGCTAGCTCTCACTAACTGTCCGAGTACTCGGGCCAGAATCACACAGTAACAGGGCTAGCTCTGGCACTCGCCTAATTCACCAGTTGCCAATTTTATTTTAATTTTACAAAAGAATTTTAAGTATTAATTAATATTTTGTTACAAAATAACTGGGTATCTATAAAATTTGGAAGTTTAATATATAATTTGGCGTAATTTTCTGCTGATCTGGAGCTAGCCCTGTATAATGAGAGGAAACCAGCTGCTGCCACTTCATGGGTACTGTCAGAGTCTGACAAACAATAATGCCACATAAAAACAATGGATCTGTGTCCAGGCCCTAATCTAGAATTGAAAACGTAGGAGAAGTGCCCCCACCTAGAATTGAAAACGTAGGAGAAGTGCCCCCACCCACCCCAATAAATATATTTATGCTTTGTAAGGTGGGGGTTTTTTCTGTTCATAATGCTAGATAAAAGTGTTTGACTGGTACTTTAAAGTTTTGTTACTCTCAAGTAATACAACATTAATGTAATGTAATTGTTACCAGTCTAAATGACAGTTATCACACATTATAAACTTCAGAGTCCTGAACAGAAATGATTGTTGATTTATTAACAAAAGTAAAAAGCTAGTGCAAAATGACCCAGTTTACAGTGCAAATCAACCCCAGACAAAGCGACTCAGGTGAACTGGTAATAAGGGCAATACAAGCTGTAAACAGAAGATGAAGAAACAAAATATGGTCGACAACATACACATGCCACATGATTGTTTTCACTTTGTACATATATATCCTACTGTAAGTTCACTTCATGTCCACATTGCATGTATTTTCAACAGATGCTTGTAGGCATTGTTACTGTGTAGATAATTATTATTTCAGAAACATTATATATTTTTTATTTTGACAGAATATCGATGAGATCATAACGAGGGATTTCTTCCCTGATCTCCCATCACTCTACACACAGGCCGAGTACTTTGAGGCACTGGAGAAGAACGACCATGCCAAACTTCGACAAATTCAGATGCAGTATCGCCAGTCTACGCAAAGACCAGGCACTGATGCATCCAGTGTTTGTAGGTTTATGTTTCTTTCTCAGTTATTCTTGTCTTAGATATGTCTCACCGTTACAAAATAAAAAAGGTCAGAATTATAGGTATTTTGATTAGCTTGATTTCTTACAAATTATAAGTCCACATCAGTAAAACTTGATTTATAAACTTTACATAGATCTATAAACAGGGCTAGCGATCTTAGCCCTAAGATGAACTTAAGTGCATAGGGTAGCTATGTGCTTAAGGTAATCTTAGGGCTAAGATCGCTTCGTGGAATGGGGCCCTGCAGTACATTTTGTCAAATTATCTTTCAGACTTTAAAAACTGCAGAATACCAGTTATTTTCTAACAAAATATATTTCACTAAATCAGGTGACTGTTCCTTAAAATGTAGTAGCCAACTGGCAAGTACAAAATATTGGACCTAGTAAGCATAAACAAGGTGAACATATCTTAGTAATTAGCATAGCAGGATTTTGAAGCAAATGCACAACTATGGCTTAGATTATCAGAATTTGTTATATATGCATTTATTTTTGGCCTTATTTTTTCACCTGAACATGTGCAGTATGTTATGCACAGGACATTTACTGGGGACATTGGCATACATTTATTTTATAAAATTATATATTCAGTAAAACTGTGGCGAGTGGATGAAGAGATTTGGCTAGTAAATATATGTCATTTACCAGCCAGCAGCAAGTGAATTAAAATTTCTGCATTGAACCCTGCAAATTAAAATTTGTCACTTGTTTTTGAAATACGCAATTGGCGAATTTGGTGAGTGGCAGCTAGAGCTAGCCCTGATAAATGTTCATCTTAATGTATGTTATAAAAGTTTGAATTAAACAACACCAAAAGGGGTAAAGTAAAGTTTGTTTTATTTAACGACGCCGCTAGAGCACATTGATTTTTTATCTTATCATCGGCTATTGGACGTCAAACATATGGTCATTCTGACACTGTTTTTAGAGGAAACCCGCTGTCGACACATAGGCTACTCTTTTTACGACAGGCAGCAAGGGATCTTTTATTTGCGCTTCCCACAGGCAGGATAGCACAAACCATGGCCTTTGTTGAACCAGTTATGGATCACTGGTCGGTGCAAGTGGTTTACACCTACCCATTGAGCCTTGCGGTGCACTCACTCAGGGTTTGGAGTCGGTATCTCGATTTAAAATCCCATGCCTCGACTGGGATCCGAACCCAGTACCTACTAGCCTGTAGACCAATGGCCTGCCACGACGCCACCGAGGCCGGTCCAAAAGGGGTATTGTTACTAAATACTTGTAATGTAATGGATTACCTCGTCTAGTAAAATGAGTTATTAGTAAGATTACAATTTTACTTAATTTGCATAAACCATGATCGAAATTTGTAAATTGTTTTTCACTACGGTCCTAAGGTTACATGTATGAATGCAATAATTATGGTTACATGTTTAAAATTATGAAGACCTGTTAGTGTTACAAACTTATAATTACTTCAGTATATCTTTATCAGACAATTCTCCAGCAACATTTGAAACTCCTGATCACAGTGCACGGAAAAGCTCTCCAGATGCCAGGTCAAATTGGACGGAGGACACTGGTCCCTCAGAAGAGACCCAGAGTGAAGATAAACAGACAGACAGTGAGAAATTAAAATATTCACATGGCTTTCTTAACACATTAGTTTTTGGATTTGTGGGTGTTATTGTGTATTTGATGTAGTGCCCAGCGAGCTTCATATATAAATTTAATAATTATGTTTCTCTGATACGAGTTATGCTTTTCTAGGTCATTTAATATTTGCGTCAATGGTTTATACACACAAACACACACACAAGCATGTACACACAGACATACATGCATACAAACAGTATATAAACATGGCTTCTAAATTTGTTATTTGGGTATTGAGTATATCCTACATCTATATCTCTGTGTGTTTTAGATAAATCGCGTGGTTTGAGTCTGGACCAATACTTGTCGAAGAATACCAGTGAAGATAATGCATCGTTTGCTGAAATTCTCAAGGAAGGAGAAAAGAGACATCGAGACAAACATGCCTGGATGTATGACAAGGAAGGTGAACAGTCCAAGGTAATATTGTTACTTCCAAAAACAAATGATCGCCTTTTACGATGTAAACAGGCAAGATATAGGCATTACTTTTACGATGTAAACAGGCAAGATATAGGCATTACTTTTCTGGCTGCTGAAACAGTCTAGAGTTTGACTTTTAAGTTTAACTCCATTTTTTACTAACTATAAGTTCTACATCATTGAAACTTTAAAAAACAAACCCGCCACAAACATTTAACACAGAGACAAAGACATTAAAAAAACCCACAAAAAAACATTATGAACATGGATGATGATGAGATGAATGGTGAAGCCGCAGTATTTCCATTTCGGTATGGGACTACTTGACAGGGCCGTGCTCCACGCTTGCTGTCAGTTGATCTATCTCGGTATCACACGAGCCCGGGGTACACAGAACCTGCAGTGCATGCTGGGTAATCATCCCCCATGTGGGGTGTTATACACTCGGGAGACGCACCCATAATCGCACCCGTGAAGTGGGTGAAACTCAGTGTATGTGACCTTACACCTCCCCATTGAGCCTAGCAGTGCACTCGCTTTGGGTTGGAGCCGGTACTGGCATGAAAAATCCCCCATTGCCTCAGGTGGGATACAAACCCAGTACCTACCAGCTAGAAGTCTGATGGCATAACCACTTTTTATTTGTTTGGTGGGGTTGGGTTGGTGGAGTGATGCTGAGATATATATTTTTTTTTTAATAAACTCATTTGCTTTCTTTGTAGCCATTTTTGGTTGTCAGCCCATCTTGTGGGGGGGGGGGGGGGGGGGGTGGACATTGAATCTCTGTGGTAGATGATGTATGTCATGAAATATAGTGGACTGTTCGATTCAAGGAAGACAACTCTTCACATATGAGTGATTTCTGTAGAAATTCATAATAATTTTGTAATAAATTCCATATTGTATGAAATAACAAGGTTTCACAGTATTTCACTTCTATATATTTTCCTAAAGGCCGCTGTGTGTATATGCATGGCTGTTAACTGTCCGTCGTTATTTATTTTTTTATTTTTTTTAAATGAGAATCACTTCGGCCGTTTTCGTTTTCCGTAATATCAGCCCGATCACTTCGGCCGTTTTCTTTGCCCCACTGACCCCCCCTTTAGGTAACTAACGTAAATTCCCAATCCAATATCAAACCTTTTCTCAATTTCCCAATAAAGATTCCCAAAGTTGCTCTTATCACGGATACTTGAACTCATAAAAATGTTTTAAAATTTAGCTAATTGTATATATTTAAAAAAAAAATGACATCTAACAAGTTTCGTTTTGGTTTTCCGATCGATTACGAACACTTCACGAAAAAGTTTGACCTGGATATGCAAATTAGTTTTATCCTGTTTTGATACAGTCTGTTGTGTCGTAGTTTTTAGTAATAATGCCTACATTGTCTGATATAATACAGTTTTGGTAGAAGAATACAACTTTTTGTTTTAATTCATCCATTTGCGTTAACACATATTTGGGATCTATCGCAACACGTCCAATCCGCTATTTACATAGTCCGAACGGACGTAGAAAGTAAAGTATTGACTTAATGTGCACCCTGCACTATCATTTGCTGTGCTATTTTAAGCAGACGATCTTATTTTGTAAAAAGGTGTGTACATATGTTTCGTACTTTTTTTTCAAATATTTTATTATTATTTTTAAATCATTTTTGGTATGGTTTTTGTAATTAAAAAAAACAAAAAAAAACGTTATTACAGTAGTTGTAAATTAAGTGAAAAAAACCCACCTTTAATTTAAATGTGCTACTCACTCCCTTTGAAGTCATGGCCATACCCGATGTCACATCATATAGCACGTGCGAGTTTGAATACTTACAATGGAATAGTTCTGCTGGGAGATATTAGATTGCGAATTATAGATATTGAAACTTAATAAAGTTGATCCGGTCAAATATAACATTTACCGACCAGCGGTATGTTACTTCTTTATTATTTACGATTGAATAATGGGATCAATCGAGAACTACGCAACATGCACTAAGGAGTGTGGGAATTATGGGATGTGACAAAACGTAATTGGGGGAGGGGGGTTGTGGTGGTGGTTATTGTGCAACGTAATGTTAATTCATAAAGTAAAATGCAACCAGTCATTGCCATTTTATTTTAACATATATGTATTACTAAAGACCCCAAAGTAAAATATGACAAGGTCACAAAATGTTACAAGGGGAGAGGGGTATTGAAACTGCAAGATTTTGCGTTACGTATTGTTAAATGACACAAAGATCAACAAAGGACTATTCAACATTAGCGTAATGCAGTATCAGACATTGGCTTTTACCTCAATTTTTAACGACCCCCTCCCCCTCCCATAATGAATTTGCAATAACATAAGGGCCACCCGATGTAAATGTATTTGAATATTTGATTTGCTGTCCATCAGTTAGCGGTCAAGCCTAAATAAATAATATCAGGTAATAATGCAAACTTTAAAAAAATGCCCGTACTAGGGCCGTAGCTTATGAAAGAACACCCCAGCAAATGTCAGCCTAATAGGACTATTTTCCAGCGCCCCCCCCCCCCCCCCCCCCCCCCCCCCCCCCCCCCCCCCCCCCCCCCCCCCCCCCCCAATCCCAGGAAATGTTTACTGTTTTGCTTATTAATAACTTTAAAAAGGTTCCTGTGTCATATCCCACTACACAAGTGCCCGCCCCCCCCCCCCCCCCCCCCCCCCCTACAAAATCCTGCCTATGCCACTGCTATTTCCATTAATATAGGTTCACTGCAGGACCCATCAAATTAATGTTTTTGTCCAATAAAATAAATAACATGGTGTGGGATGGGAGAAATACATGTTTAAAGTGGACTACAATTGTCATATAAAACATTACCATTTTGAATGCCCTGTACCTTGAAATTTCAGTCACAACATTTTACTTTTGTTAACAGCCATGTATATGTAGTGGATGGCCTGTGGGTGGCCAGACATAATTGAGAGCATTGTATTTTTTTTTCAGGAACATGAAGAAAAACTTGCTCTTCCAAGCATTGAGGACCAGGCTGCCATAGAACAGAACAAGGCAACAGTAGACACCTGGACATACAAACCAAACAACGCCCTCATGTATGTACCTGATGGTAAGTACACATGTGTTATCTGGAAAAGTGCAGACCATGTTTGATTAACATTCTTTTCCAAACTTTAAATTTATGGTAAAATCAATTTCAAGGACAGTTTTCTTCTTTCAGGAGTTGAACTGAGTGCGAAGCAGCTGATAGAATTAAAGAAATACAAGCCGCGTGAGATCATCCACGCGAACACCCGCTTCCACTACAACCCGCACAACGTAGAGAGGAACAAGCAGCTAATGGAGCAGGCCGCGTCATTCAAGGCGATGGCTGACCTCGGTAAGATCGGCCACGACGGGAAGGAAGTCGTGTCCATGCCGTCGCCCAGCGTCAACGGTTACGGCTTCGTGGGGACCCCATCACCAGCCCCTGGCGTGGACGAGTCACCCCTGATGACCTGGGGTCAGATAGAGGGGACGCCATTCAGGCTGGACGGCAACCAGACGCCAATCTCAACAACACCAGGACCGGTGTTTAAGGTGGCATCATTTGTGATTGTGCGGCTGTTAGTTTATTGTTGCATTATACCAAATAGAATCTTGTAGCCGATGATAGTAATGTATGTGGCAAAAAATACTTCCTTCAATATATAGTCAATCCTGCTAAACCGGACATCCATGGGACAAATTAGAGTTTCCCATTGAAAGGGGTGTCCAGTTTAGAGAGGTTACGTTCTGTACTGTGATATGTAAAAAGAGACCATGTCAAATGTATAGTTTTGAGGGAATTCTGAATATACAGAGGGTCTGGTTTTGATAGGTTTGACTGTATCGAGTAAAAGGACCTATAAATGTGAATAAGACACCACTTCCCTCAAAATATTTAGAAAGTGGAATCTTTCATTGCCTCGGTAGTGTCATGGTTAGGCCATCGGTCTACAGGCTGGTAGGTATTGGGTTCGGATCCCAGTCGAGGCATGGGATTTTTAATCCAGATACCGACTCCAAACCCTGAGTGAGTGCTCCGCAAGGCTCAATGGGTAGGTGTAAACCACTTGCACCGACCAGTGATCCATAACTGGTTCAACAAAGGCCATGGTTTGTGCTATCCTGCCTGTGGGAAGTACAAATAAAAGATCCCTTGCTGCTAATCAGAAAGAGTAGCCCATGTAGTGGCGACAGCGGGTTTCCTCTCAAAATCTGTGTGGTCCTTAACCATATGTCTGACACCATATAACCGTGATTAAAATGTGTTGAGTGTGTCGTTAAATAAAACATTTCTTTCTTTCTTTCATTGCCCATTTTCGATAAAATTAAATTTTTTACAACTCCTCTAGTTTGGCACAAAATTGAAGTACTTATATGTAGCCCATACATTTTTCAAGTGCAGGGATACTTGACTCAGTGCAGGGGGGTTGGTACGGCTCATGAAAATCATGGAAAGTCAATGATTCCCCAAAACATGAATCTGAAGATTGAATCCTGAATGTATAACTTGCATGTATAACAGACCAGTTCAAACGATGTTATGTTTACGAAGCATATAAAATAAAATAGTAAAATTATATATATCTATATAATACACTGCTATTAGCTGGGGTCAAACTGTGATTTATTTTCTGTCTACAGATCCCGAATATTCCCCAGAGAGACAAGTTGGCTCTTGAGCTGGCCGAGAAGGCGAGTAAAGGTCACCGTGCCAAGAAACAGGACGCCATTAAACAGGTGACGAGGAATTTAGCCAGGTGAGTTAGTTTATAAATTATACAAAATACAACATACTGACGTCCTAATCAAATTATATATACATAAAATTTGAATAATTTAATAAATATTGTTGTTAATTGAAAAGAACCAATTTAGAAACCATCTTACAAACATTTTGCATGTATCTTGATGTGCATTGTCATGTTTAGATGATGCTTTCATATCCCACCATACCGTTTGTTGGTTTTTTATAATACAGTTTTTTTTAAAGCCTTGTAAAGTTTCTTTTGGATGTCAGTATATATTGACAAGCTGTTTTATGTATGTTAGCTTAAGCTAGTAATAGTTTAGCTGGGTAAGGTTTATTTGTTGATGTTAATAAGCTTTGTCTTATGTGTCATAGGAAATATCATGTTAATGATAATAACATCTTCTCTCTCACTAACAACTAACCCACTGTCCTGGACAGACAGCCCAGATAGCTGAGGTGTGTGCCCAGGAGTGTGTGCTTGAATGTTAATTGGATATAAGCACAAAAATAAGTTGAAATGAATGCATGAATGATTTTTTTTTTTTTTGTTACAATATAATTACATGTATTATAGACCTGTGATTTTCATTTTATGGAGTCCTAGTGAAAAATGAGTCTTGCAATCAAAGCAACTTTTAGATGTGTTTAGTTATCTCATTTTGTTCACACCTAACATGTATATAATAATTTTTACTGTGTTGTTTACGGTTTCAGTCCCAAGCTTGGCAGAACTACGACAGAGCGACTAAATTCCATGTCCCCAGCTGCACAGCGTCTGGCCAGTCGACACCTCGGGGTGAAAACACACACCGACAAGGCTCTGCGAGACAGCTACACACCATCACCCGTCCATCGGTTGCCTGGTGACAAGACACCAATCTTGAGACAGACTCCAGGGAGAACTCCGAACTCGTTGCCCGGTACCCCAGGGAGCACGAGTAGCACTCCAAAACAAGACAGTGAGGTGTCGCTCACAGACAATTTGTTACAGCTACCTCAGAGGAAACGGAGAAGAGCTGCAGATTTCTTTGATGGTTGAGTGATATCTTCTGTGTAAAAACAACATATACAAAGAAGTTTACTTGTTTGTGACCAAAAAAAACAAAAAAACGTCATAAACCCAGTGGTTATTAATTAATTTTATGAAGTCCGGATTATATCAGATAAATTACAAGCTACTTGTAATAAAACTAACTGAACTGTAGAACATTAGGTAAAAACAACCAGTAAACCAGGTTAGATTGAAATGGCCGTTTTATTAAAAACGACATAAAATTATAACATCACATCACATTATGTAATAGTAAACACCTGACAAAAGTAGGTGTTCAGGAAAGTGAAATGACATAGTAACATTACATAATAAATGCGAAAAGCACTGTTGTAGGTGGGGGAAATCCACCCATCTGTTAACTCTACATAATAGTATATGAAGAAATGTCAATTGTTCTTGAACGTATCAATATGAAAACATTTAATGTATATAACAAAAATGTGTTACATTAAACATCTGATGTACAAGATATCCCGTGTGTTAATTATAAACAAATCAAAAACATATGTCAGTATATAACATAAATTAGAAGCCATTGTTATTAATCGTTCTTAACAAGAGATCATTTTGATAATGGTGGCAAGACACGGGGAAGGTGGTGGGAAATTAAAAAGAACAATTGCGTCTTACCTGTACAAAATTATTTGAAACTGACGCTGTTGTTAAGTGACGTCACGACGCGAGGCTATTTAATTAGCCAACGTGATCTTCCTTACGCAGTCCTTTTGCGTCCTGCTAAATGGCATACAAAGACATATGTTTATGATTATAACCGACCTCTTAAATACAATTAAAAACAGTTGTATTTAATTGTTGATTTACAAAGTCCGGATTATATCAGATAAATTACAAGCTACTTGTAATAAAACTAACTGAACTGTAGAACATTAGGTAAAAACAACCAGTAAACCAGGTTAGATTGAAATTGCCGTTTTATTAAAAACGACATAAAATTATAACATCACATCACATTATGTAATAGTAAACACCTGACAAAAGTAGGTGTTCAGGAAAGTGAAATGACATAGTAACATTACATAATAAATGCGAAAAGCACTGTTGTAGGTGGGGGAAATCCGCCACCTTGCTAGATAAGCTACTGCCAGCCGGCAATAGCTGAAACTAGCAACCCCCACCCACAGCAGTTTGACTGACTTAAAAGGCCATATCAGCCTAACCTGAATCGAAACACCCATCAGAATAAAAATACGATACAATGATCCACGACAGCACTGGGTTTATTAAAGCTATTAATAATAGTAAGTACATACAATCTAGGGTTGATTCACAAGAACCTTTAAATACACACGTTCCCTTTTACAATAATCTACGAGAATGCCATGCATCCGACGCAGTTTTTTGTATTGAGATGTGAGAATGCATGTTTTATCAACACATTTTTATTTTTATGTAAGAAGCTACGAGAATGCCATGCATTCGATGCAGTAAGTTAGTTTTAGCTATTAAAGTAAGAAAATCCCATGGATTCACCTCAGTAAAAGTAGGATTTCCATGCAGTAAGCCACAAGAATGCCATTCATCCGATGCCACTGCCTGTATGATAGTAGTGTAAACTAATTCACCATAATTCGAAAGATGGGATTCTAATGTATCGCTGAAACGCGTTAGAATTCCACCTGCCCATAGCTTGTATCTCTGCCTCTGATACCCCTCGACTAGCAGCGGTGCTAGCAGCACCTATTCTAAAACTGTGACTTTTGTAATGTTCGGACCTATATCCTGCTGCAAGCAATGCATTTTTCAATATATTGCAAAAATATCTGTAAGAAACCGTAGATCCTCCCGGGAATACAAAAATACAACCCGGAGAAGAACCTCGAAGATGTAGATACCTGTATAAAGTATGTATGTATCGCTTGAGCATTAAGAGATAGGGCAATTGGGGCAGTGTGATAATGACCCTTGAAAGAGTGAAAACTTATCTCCACTCTGGAAGGATTTTGCAAACCCTTTTTGAAGAATTGCACATTCTTTGTCTGTAGAATATTCCTACTGTTTCCACTGTAGGTGATTTCCCCAATGCGCAAAAATGCATAAAAAGCAAGTAAAAACATTGATCGGAACATAAGTTTGTTGTATCTTGTTGGACAAACTTCATCCAGAGCATTTATAATTTGATACAATATATGTTTTGTCAGTGGGCGCCTGAAATCTTGTCTTTTATTTATTTTCTTTAATCCTGCTAGCATTTTCCGAATAATGAAAAACTGGGATCTTTAAAGGCCCCCAACTTATGTATATATCCTATAGCTGACATATAAGTTGTGATGGTTGAACTAGCAAAGCCTATGTCCACCATGTGGGCAATGAATAATGCCACTGTATGTACACTAATTGGCAGGGAGCACTGCATATGCAATGTTGTGTGTATGAATTGTTGTAGCAAATGAATGCTCTAGGATATAACTGTTTAGACTTATCAGTTAGTGCTGCATCAATGAGTCGAAGGACTCGTTTAAATGCGCAATAACTGCTGTGGAACTGTGGCTGGAATTCTGTCCATCTGTGGGGCTGCTTGGTGAAAGTATGCCACCTGTAAACGAGACAGGTAATCAGCCAGTACATTTAGTTTTCCTGGTATATGTTTGGCTCTAAAATGAATATTGAATCTCAAGGCTGCTAATACCAATCTCCTGACAAGACCCATCATTACGGTATTGGGCGATGTTTGTTTATTTATTATCGCTACCACTGTATTATTATCAGAAAAGAACAAAACTGATTTATTACCCAGTTGCTGTCCCCAGTGCTCCAAAGCTAGAACAATTGGAAATAATTCCTTGATGTTAATATGGTGTTGCAACATATGTTCATCCCACTGACCATATAACCAATGTTTTCCCATTATGGCGCCATACCCCACATTACTAGCGTCTGTATACATTTGTAGTTGTTCTGACGACTCCCAACTATTTGGCAAAAAATTTAAAATAACAATTGCATCTTACCTGTACGAAATTATTTGAAACTGACGCTGTTGTATAACAATATTTCATTTTAAATTAACCCAAGCGTAAGAGCAAAGGAGATAGAAGGAAGTTCTGTCACGTGACTGCAATAGGAAACAGAGGACTTATTGGAAGATTTGTAGCCATTTCTTGGCTGTTGGGATGTTTGGACCAGTCTATTGAAATTGGGGGAAGTGCCATTGGTGACTGGTCAGGTTATGTATTTATGAAAAGAGAGAAATATCCACGTTTTCTACAATTTACGGAAAGTGATAACATACTGTTTATTTCTGACTGGTGAGATACTGACGTACATGGTATATGTTTGTGTGTGTTGGCTATCTTGATACATTGTAGTGCCACATTTACAGTCAGCAGAATGCAATCTTCGCCATGAGCTGAATCAAAGCAAGCTCAAGGTCACCTGGCAACCCCTGAAATTGTCCACGGCAAAAATGCATGCCTTGAAAAAAATATATATATAGTCCAGCAAAAAAGTGCCGTGGAGAATTTTAAAACTCCACAGCATTGCCGATTGCTGTGGGTAATTGTAGGGGTTGAATGGTGCTAGGCGAGAAACCAAATGAAGTTTCAATAAAAATGTATTAAACGGTTTATTGCAAGACGATCAGTTTGCTAATCTCCTGAAACTGTCCATGGGAGTGTGGAGGGGAGCAAGCAAAGACTGGAATGTGCTGTTGATAAAACAATATGCATCATTTCCACCATAACATTCACAGTTTAAATGAGAACCATTTACACAGGTATTGTTTTCATTTTTGGATCTTGATGAATGGAGTGAATGTTCGGAAAAGAACATATCTGTTTTTGAGGTTGTTGTCCCAGAAGGTAAATTTTTTTATTAATATAACAGAAACATTTTAAACGTGAAAGTGGTTGTGTTTAGCTGACATCACCCTGCATTTTTAAAAGGCATGGACAGCTAAATCATGACACTATTCTGATAGTACATTTCCTGCGTCAATCCTTCTTTCCATGTAATTAATATTTGTGCGAGAAAATCTAGGGTATGGATAAGACACTGTAGGGCTGAAACACAATAATGTAATGCTAAATGTTGGATGTGGGTTATGAAATGTGTTGTTTGTATTAAAGATCACCTGATTTTGTATTACTTGTTAACTGATCTACCTCTCCAAAATGTATTAAATGCTTTATATAGGTTACCATCAGTGTTAGGAACCACTGCTATAAGATGTACATACCAACATAATTTTGAACAAAACACACAAACATATTCTGGGTTTTTAAAGTTGTGGTTTATTTCTCTACCATATTTACATACTAATAACATAATGACTATACAAATATAACAGATTGTGAAAATCTGCGTTGGCCTACTTCAAGCACAGGTTAGGTGATTTCATTTCATTCTACTTATTTTCATGCTTATATCCAATTAATGTTCAAGCATGGACAAGACCCTACCATCTCGATTCTTTCTTGTTTGTTTTTTTAATTGACACCCCACCCTTCCCTTTTATTAATTACGGCTATGCATTGCACCGTTTCTTCTTAATTAATGCGGGGTGGGACGTAGCCCAGTGGTACAGCATTCGTTCGGTGCGAGATCGATCCCCGTCGGTGGGTTCATTGGGCTATTTCTCGTTCCAGCCAGTGCACCACGACTGGTATATCAAAGACCATGGTATGTACTATCCTGTCTGTGGGATGGTGCATATAAAAGATCCCTTGCTGCTAATGGAAAAGAGTAGCCTATGAAGTGGCGACAGCGGATTTCCTCACTCAATATCTTTGTGGTCCTTAACCATAAGTCCGATGCCACATAACCATAAATAAAATGTGTTGAGTGCATCGTGCTCGAGGTTGCCAGACACTTCTTTCAGATTCAATTGTAAAGGACATTTTCACAGATACAACAAATATAACCCACAAAAGTGTCTGAAAAGAGATGCGACCATGCGCCGCCCCTGCAGTGGCGTAGGGAGGCTGGGGGGGGGGGGGTGCACGAGACCACGCTCCCACCCCATCAAACTTTTTCTTCTTTTTTTTTAAACTATTAAATTTTATTAAATCATACATACACATGTATATACATAAAGTGGGTTGTCTTCCAACCCCCACCCCAATATAAAATCCTGGCTACGTCAGTGGAGGGTCTGCCGGATAATGTTAGTGTCTTAGTATGGCCCGGCATTTGAAAGGAAGCGGCGAGTGAGTGAGTCCTACAACGCCACTTAATGGCGGTGTGTCTACCCCTTCCTCCTTCTCAAATCGAAACTTCTGTATCATCGCAGACAGAAAGAGAAACAACTCCATGCGGGCCAAAGACTCGCCGAGGCAGTTCCGTCGCCCCATGAAGAATGGGATCAGCTCGTCAGGTTTTACCACCTTGCCTTCCTTGTCGAGAAATCTTTCAGGACGAAAATCGTCAGAGTTTTCCCACACTTTCGGATCTCGATGTACGGAGTGGAGGTTCGGGAAAATGGCGTGTCCTTTCTTGAAACTGTAGCCACGGAATACGAGATCTTCCGTGGGACTGTGAGCTCCGGACAGTGGCGAGATGTCGGCGTGTCGCTGCAGTTCCATAATGGTAGCTTCTAGGTAAGGAAGTCCGGTCTTGTCGCGCGTTGAAGGCAGACGTGAAGTGCCGATCTTCTCGTTGATTTCTTTGAAGCATTTTTCCTGAACGTTTGGGTTGTGGAGGAAATACAGAAGAGCCCAGTAGATGGTCGTGGCGGTCGACTCTGTCCCAGCAATGAAGAGGTCATTGATGGTTTTCTTGAGGTTGGCGTAGTTGATGGACGAAGTCTCTCCTGTGTCTCGTACAGACTTGATATAGGAGTCAATGTAGTCATTGATGTTGTTCTCATCAAAGTCGCGAATGTGCTCTTTAACAGCAGGGTCTATTAGTTCATCATTGATCATTTTCCCACTTTCATGTAATCTCTTTACCTTGAACAAGTCGCCTGGTAGATGTCTTAGAAAAGGGAACAAGCTAACGAGCTGCGTAGATCCCATAGACTTGAAATTATCATCCAAGGCATCGATGAACTTAGAGAATTTTTCATCCGTGTACTCGAATCGTTTTCCGAATACCATCGAGCAGACGACATTGGATACGGCGACGGTGATGAGTTTCTTGAAGTCCATCACCTGCCCTCGCTCAGTTTGAATCGCGTCAACCACTGCAACAACCTCTTCTTTGATCTTCATTTCCATCAGGTTCTTGCCCATACCAAACTCTCGAAGTGTGCTCAGCATCAACTTTCTTTGCTCACTCCACACGTGTCCGGAGGAAAAAATAACTCCTTTCCCGCCATCGCCCAACTCGTCGGTAAGAAACATCTTTGGCCTATCGGTAAACTTGTCTCCGTGTTTGACGAACGCGTCTTTCAAGACATCGTAGCCGTTCATCACAGTAACCTGCATAGTTCCGAAGTACACGGTGAAGATATCGCCATACTGTTCACGTAGCTTCCGAAACGCTGGTCGGGGGTCCCCTCCTTTCATCGCTAGCATACTTCCCAGAATTCCAGGTCCTGGGGGCAGTCCAGAGTTATCTCTACGTAGATACCAAAACAGTAACAGGAACACGGAGACGAACACTAATATAGTGGTCCAATTCACTGTAAGCAGTTCAGTTATCATTTTTTGCTGATTAGTTTAATTGCTGTAGAATACTCTTTGTCTGGAATAGAAAAATGTCAGTAATGTGCAGCACTATGTGAGTTTTATGAGTTTCAATGTAAATAAATAAATATATAATGCGCGCGCAATTAATCATCGGCTATTGGATGTCAAACGTATTAATTCTGACACGCAGCCATCAGACGAAACCCGCAAGGGATCTTTTATATCCACTTTACCACAGACAGGAAAGCAAATACCACGGTCTTTGACCAATTGTGGTGCACTGGTTGGAACAGGGAAAAGCCAGTCCGTTGAATAGATCCACAGAGGTGGTTTGATCGTGCGTTGCATGTACCTCAAGCGAGCACTCAACAAACTGAACTAAATCCATTGCCGCATTCTGGGGGAAATTTGAAGCAGACATTTATAATTTTACTTAATGGAGCAATGGATACCGTGTAGACATATTTGTGCATGAACATGTGCACATGCAGGTATATACATGTATATACTCACTCGCGTATGTCTACGTGGACAGAATATATCGTATCATTACGGCCGTTTCAGAATTGGTAACAGGGGATCGAGGCAATTTGTTTTATATAGTAGTATATAATCTGCACCCGCAATTTGTTTTTTACTATTTGAACCATGTATATGCATTAAACAAATTAAGTTTTGTTTAACAACACCAGTAGAGTACATTTGTCCATGACTAGCAAGGAATATTTTGTACTTTCCAACCAACAGGACAGCACATACTATCACCTTTGAAATTCCATTTGTGGGACATTGGTCAGGCCCATAGGAAGCCAAGGGACGTGTGTCTTTTGTCCTTTGTATAAATTGAGGTATAAATAGTTTGTGCCCCACCACCACCACCACCTGCATTAGAGGTTGTGACCCCCCCCCCCCCCCCCCACTAGAGATTATGCCCTCTACCCCTACCCATTTTCAAATAGCATTCCTACGAGCCTGCTGGTTGATGTAAACTACTATAAATGTAATGCCTTTCTCATGACATGAACAGGACGTAGCCCATTGTGCTATTTCTCGTTCCAGCCACTGCACCACGACTGGTCTATCAAAGGCCGTGGTATATGCTATCCTGTCTGTGGGATGGTGCATATAAAAGATCCCTGGCTACCAATGGAAAAATGTAGCTCGTTTCCTCTCTAAGACTATATGTCAAAATTACCAACTGTTTGACATCCAATAGCCAATGATTAATAAATCAATGTGCTTTAGTGGTGTCGTTAAACAAAACGAACTTTAACTTTTCTCAGGACGTCAGAGTGGTGATTCAGAGTGTTGCCACACATTGCACTGCTTTATGGTTTGTTGTTATGAACGTGTAGTTTAGCATGAATAGCATTGAAATCATAATATGGTCTTAAACCTGTTCAATTATGTCTGGATATTCACTGTCGTTCACTGTTTTCATTTACATATATGTTTGTAATATCCAGGACATTTCACTTTCATTGCCTCACTATACTTAGAATGAATGAATGAATGAATGTGTAACGACACCCCAGCACGAAAAATACATCGGCTATTGGGTGTCAAACTAATACTTAGACAGAGGCCAAACATTGATTATTTGTTGGTGGAATAAATTCACCAGTATACCAGCTTTAAAGTGAAAGCAGTGATATACCGGTAGTCCAGAATTATATTTAAATATTTCTGAAAATTAGGAAGACAATTCACCTCAATCACAAATTTGCCTTGTTAAACATAAATAGGGTACCGACACATCCACCAACAGATTGCCTGCAGACAACCTGATTTGAATACGTCTGTGTACTCATCTTGAAAAATCCGGAGGGGGGGGGGGGGGGGGGGGGGGGGGGGGGGGGGGGGGGGTTATAGTGGGCCCATGGTCTTATCCTCCCGAGGATATAATGTACATGCAATTTAATACAATGTCTATTCATCCATATTATACGCCAGCACTGGACTACCCCTCCATATAGTCTAGTGTCGACTAAAAAAAGTTTGTTTTGTTTAACGACACCATCAGGGCACATTGATTTATTAATCATTGACTACTGGATGTCAAACATTTGGTAATTTTGACATATAGTCTATTAGTCTTAGAAAAGAAACCCGCTACATTTTTGTCCATTAGAAGCTAGGGCTATTTTATATGCACAATCCCACAGACAGAACAGCACATTCCACGGCCTTTGATATGCCACTATCAGACGTGGTGCACTGGCGTGAATGAAAAATAGCCTAATGGGCCCACCGATAGGGGTCGATCCCAGACCGACTATGCATTAAGTGAGCGCTCTACCACTGGGCTACGTCCCACCCCAGTATCAACTATAAACTTAGTGCTGTATGAATCTACCGATATAGACTTGACCTACATGTATTTGAAGACCTTGAAGGTGATCAACACATCACACGTGACATACATACATAAACGCAGACACACACACGCAGGCACACGCAGAGTTAAAGTTTATTTTGTTTAACAACACCACTGGATCACATTGGTTTATTAATCATCGGCTATTGGATGTCAAACATTTGGTAATTTCGACATGTAGTCTTAGTTCTAAAGAATGAATGAATGAATGAATGAATGTTTAACGACACACCAGCACGAAAAATACATCGGCTATTGGGTGTCAAACTATGGCAATGCAAATAAATAAAGTGATGATCAACATCAATATAAAAATTCAAGACAAAAAAAAACAGTGTAAAGAACTGTACAAAAAACACAAATATCACAGAATTTTACGGATACTGAATTTTACTCAAAACTTCAATTTTGTGCTGTATTGGCCATTCTCAAAGAGAATGTTACACCCCTGCACCACGGTGAGGTTACAGCACACGCAGGGGAAGTTCTAAAGAAAACCCACTACAGTTTCCATTACTACCAAGGGATCTTTTATATGCACCATCGCACAGACAGGATAGCACGTATCACAGCCTTTGAAATACCAGTCGTGGTGCACTGGCTGGAAGGAGAAACAGCCCAATGGGCCCACAGAGAGAATGTTGGTGAGACAGAGACAGTAATTAATACACAAACATACTACATGAGTATTTATAGATGTATATATATCAGTAAATAGTTTGGGTTTGTTTTTGTTTTTGTTTTTTTAAAGAAAGAGACAGACAGACAGAGACAGAGAGAGAGAGAGAGAGAGAGAGAGAGAGAGAGAGAGAGAGAGAGAGAGAGAGAGAGAGAGAGTGTGTGTGTGTGTGTTTACACCTGGCCCTACAGTACAGATGTAAGTACTAAAGTAAAAACATTTTCAAACCTGTTTATGAACATTCAGTCTAGTCGTTTAAAACGCTTTGTAAGTTGTCTGTAAACTCGACTGACGTGTCATCATTTATATATCATGTTTGTAAACAACATGTCCGTATATAGCCTCACCAAGCCGGGCACCGCAAACATATCGTTGTTACAGCCACCCGTACCTTAAAAGGCGAAAAAGGTCAATACAAGCGCTTGCTACTGGTTTAACGATTTGCAATCTGCTGTGTTTAGATGACCTACATCTTTAGAAAGCTTTGCAACAGCCCACAGGCTAACTTAATTTGCTGTGAACCAACTTATGAGCTGGTGTTTAAAAGAATTATACAAAATATCCATGGGTGATTATAAAAGACATGAGTTTTATCAAATATTTTGAAATATATTATTACACCCCCAATATATTACGTAATGCTTGGAGATACCCCATCTACCCACCCTTCACAAACCATTCATGTTACCCGCAATGTAGAAATGTATGTAGTCCAGTCGTTCTGCAGTTTGTAATAAAAAAGCGCGGGCATGTATTTTAATTCCATTTTTAATTGTTGTGTGTATATGTCTCGCTAAAATTCCACACCCATTTGAAAGAAAAATTACAATTACCCCCCTACACACACACACACATACCACCCCGCCGCTGTTGCTGTATTCATAATAGAAATAAATATTATTATTGTAGATAATTGTATTTCTCGTTCCAGCCAGTGCTCCACAACTGGTGTAACAAAGGCCGTGGTATGTACTATCCTGTCTGTGAGATGGTGCATATAAAAGATCCCTTGCTGCTAATCGAAAAAGGGTAGCCCATGAAGTGGCGACAGCGGGTTTCCTCTCTCAATATCTGTGTGGTCCTTAACCGACGCCTTCCTTTAACACTGAAAACAATATATTCCCATGACATTCATTATTAGTCACTATCAAACCTATCAATTGAACAAATATAAACGTGTATTACAAAACACGGACAATCAGTATAAAACCAGAGATGGGTGACGGTTGGGCCACGCCTCCACCAATCGCGGGTATACAATATTCTGGCCACGTGTGTGTGCAATATGTCACAATGAACATCACGAGATTAAGACCTCATCCTCCCCCCTGCTTTTGAACAGGTGGATGAGATAAAAAATAAAAAATAAATAAAAACCCCAACAACAACAACCACCAAATTGTGTATTCTGTAATATATATTGTTTGACAAAAATAGTGTGTGTGTGTGGGGGGGGGGGGGGGGGGGGGGGGGGTCACCTGGACTCCCCTCCAGAATCCGCGCCTGAATTGTTTATTGACTTGTATATCTAATTTGTTTCTAAAATATAGGTTATACTATAATATTCCGTTAGGAAGGTGGAAAAGAAAATTAGTTTGAAACACACTATAAAGTGATGCTTTTGTTAGGCAAATAGCCTTAGTTATTTATAGAACGAAATTGCATTCGCAACATATATAGATTTTTGTAAAATGGATATAAGACAACTTCGTGTGAAGAAACAAGGACTGAATATAGTTTTATATATAGTATGAGGACGGTAGTATGCTTAGCACTGTGTACTCAATTTATATATTACCCTCAGTGGTTTTCCTTTTATGGATTTGTTAACAATTCATTCATTCATTCATTATTCATTTATTCATTCATTAGTCCATGGTGTGGGACTTCGCCCAGTGGTAAAGCGCTCGTTCGATGCGTGGTCGGTCTGGGAACGATCCCCGTCGGTGGGCCCTGTCACGGGGATCCTATAATACCCGTAACTGAATAAAACACGATTGTCCAAATATCTCTCCTAACTGTATATCTATTAGATATCTGTGTAACATGCAGTTATACCCGCTGTGGCTCGTCTCTAGGTATGATCAGAGATACGATCTTATATAAAGTATATATTATTATAGTACGTTTAGTTCACTAGAAAACACAACAAAAACACAATACACTTTGGAATCTGTATTAACCTACGCTGACAAATGTACTGCCGCAGTAGTTAATCAACAACAACAAATAATAACAACCCAGAACTGATCACTTAATTAGTTAATCTCTAGGTGTCTAGTTTACACGATATGCTAATCACTTCACCGTGACACAACACCCACACGTGTGATAATTGAGAAACGCTAACACACACACGAGCGATAATAAAGGAACGCTGCCAGGGGAACTTAATAAATAAAGGAATTTCAACTCTATTCCTAACTGGTTAATTTTTAATTAACCCTTACTACTCATTCAGTAACCTTGTAACACAGAATTAATACTGGTACCTATCACAATAAAGACAATAACCTACAGTTTACCTAGGTCCTCTAGGATGACTGGTTAAGCTTTATAGATATATATATATATCAGAACGGTGAGCCTACAGTATACTGCGTCAGATGACCGGCAGCACCGTCTAAATAATATTGGTATAATACAGTATTAAAATATTTAAAGTCACATCAATCACATCAAGGTTATACACAGAGCAGAAAATATATATATTTACCAAAGTCCCGTCTGAACTAATATAGAACGTTCAGTGGACGGACAGCGATCCCCTGGAGCCTTCCTATCTTTCTCCTCAATATATCTAAATCCTAACTATTTATTCAAAACTCTCAGAGACAGCGAATATCGCCTGGGGGTACATCGCGGCACCGAATCCCTACAAGTGCTATTTCCACGTCGCGCAAGCGGTATTTTTTTTCTCAGATCGTCAGACTTAATGTCGCCAGTTCGCCAAATCACGGTTGTAAACACCGCACTCGCGGAGGTATTACGTAACTACTGGCCACCTGGCCTCCACACCTAGACTAAGTGCATATTGGAATGCACGGTCGCTGAAGGTATTACGTTACAAGTTGCCCACCTGGGCTAAGTGCATTTGGAACTGCACACGGCCTTCTAAAACAATTAATATTGCCACAGGCGAAAAGAAATTAAGAGCATGTACCGTCACAGGCCCATTGGGCTATTTCTCGTTCCAGCCAGTGCATCACGACTGGTATATCAAAAGCCGTAGTATGTACTACCCTGTCTGTGGGATGGTGCATATAAAAGAACCCTTGCTGCTAATCAAAACGAGTAGCCCATGAAGTGGCGATAGCGTGTTTCGTCTCTCAATATATGTGTGGTTCTTAACCATATGTCTGACGCCATATAACCTTAAATAAAATGTGTTGAGTGCGTCGTTAAATAAAACATATCTCTCTCTAACTCTCTCTCTCTCTCTCTCTCTCTCTCTCTCTCTCTCTCTCTCTCTCTCTCTCTCTCTCTCTCTCTCTCTCTCTCTCTCTCTCTCTCTCTCTCTCTCATTAATTCATTATTAATTCGTTCATATATACCTCATCTTGGTTTATCATTTTAGACGAACAGTTACAATTTTGGGTTAAATTTTGTTTTAGTATTTTTTTTTCAAAACATGTCAACTAAACTTATCAACTATTAAAATTTAATATTTAACATAAAAAGTGAATTTCCAACACAAATTATTAGATTTTTATGCCAAAAACACCGCCATTTTCGTCAGTCATTTTAACAAACCGTTTTGATGAACTTATTGACTCCATAAACATCAGTTTTGACTCAAAGATCACCTGTCTAACTAAGTGTTCTAAAGATATACAATCTTATTGATGGACTGGCGGTCATTTTGGGAAATTGCCGCCATCTTGTTCGCACCAAGTTTAGAAAATGTCATCTTATATTTTCATGAACTCTGCACCCCAGAGATTAATTTCCACCATGGTGACAAATGTTAAACTTCCGGCCCCGCTACACTTCACTTTTGAGGGACTCTGCTGCAGGACTATATTGGATGTAAAACATTTGGTTATTTTGACATATAAACTTAGTGAGGAAACCTGTTACGTTTTATATGTACAATCCCATAGAGAGGATAGCACATACCACGGTCTTTGATATACCAGTATTGCTGCACTGGCTCGAATGAGAAACAGTGCAATGGGCCACCGACGAAAGAAATGTTTTATTTAACGACGCACCAACACATTTTATTTACGGTTATATGGCGTCAGACATATGGTTAAGGACAACACAGATTTTGAGAGGAAACCCGCTGTCGCCACTACATGGGCTACTCTTTCCGATTAGCAGCAAGAGATCTTTTATTTGCGCTTCCCACAGGCAGGATAGCACAAACCATGGCCTTTGTTGAACCAGTTATGAATCACTAGTGGGTGCAAGTGGTTTACACCTACCCATTGAGCCTTGCGGAGCACTCACTCAGGGTTTGGAGTCGGTATCTGGATTAAAATTCCCATGCCTCGACTGGGATCCGAACCCAGTACCTACCAGCCTGTAGACCGATGGCCTACCACGACGCCACCGAGGCCGGTAAGGGCCACCGACGACGATCGACTCTAAAGTGACCGCGCATCAGGAGAGCGTTGTTGTTTTTTTTCCCTTTTTTATCTTTTTATTTAAAATACATGTATCAACATAATACATAAATAAATACATGTATATAATAAAAAGAAAATTTAAAGTTTGTTCTGTTTAACGACACCACTAGAGCACATTGGTTTACTTATCATCGGCTATTGGATGTCAAACAATTGGTAATTTTGCATAGACTAGTCTTAGAGCGGATACCCGCTACATTTTTCCATTAGTAGCATGGGATCTTTTATATGCACCACCCCATAGATAGGATAGCACATACCACGACCTTTGATATACCAGTCGTGGTGCACTGGCTGGAACGAGAAATAACCCAGTGGGCCCACCGACGGGGATCGATCCCAGACCGACCGCGCAAACGGCGGGCGCTTTACCACTGGGCTACGTCCCGCCCCTTAAAAAGAAAGAACACACAAACAACCACTCACTGACTCATGCCAGACTTGCGCAATTATTTAAACTTTACTAACATTTTATAATGTCTGAAGAATATTGACTGCTGATAGTAATTTTAAAGAGGATATTTAAAGATTAATACATCATTGTTCATATCAAGGAAGGTATTACCTTTAATATATTTATTAATAAAAACAGAAAATTTATTTTCAAAACGATATTGGTTCAGAAGTAATCCAAAGATCTGGCGCATGTAGTGCTTAAAAAACTTAACCAGATTGGTATTTGACCTTCTTCATTCAGCTATTACACGTCTTATATATATATATATATATATATCATTTCTATGACAGCTGAAACGTAAAATAATCAAGTGTATCTTCGTAAACAATATCAGCCACAGTGACTATTCATGGTTAATAACTGCTAGAGAAGATTCAAAGTATACACTATATTAAAAATGTTATACAATTCATATTAATTTATTTAGCAAGAAATTCAGACATTGTATATTTTGAAACAACTTTAAAATCATGATCAAAATATTTGTTCAGCATCTTTAGCATCTTAACACGAAAAGTATATTTAAACCATCCAAAATTTTATTCTCAATAACGTCCTACATAAATTTACAAAACAACATCTGAATTTCTTTTTTAACCCATTCAAGGACATGAATAGCACTAGTCATATACCACAATCTAGAAGATAAAAGACTATTCTACACCGTATCTTTTCATTTATAGTAAGCTTCCTTTTACCCCAAATACTAACTAAAGCATTTAATTTGTCTATTTTATTTTTCTAATTCAATTTTTTACATAATTTCTTATTTGGCTCTAAGTATAACCAAGAATTTTAACACAATATGTATTGATAGACATAGGAATATTAAGAGATAAATCATTAGGTTAGTGTACTTCCGACTTCTCAACATTGACCTGTGCACCAGTAGCAAGACAAAAAGTATTAACAGTGTTAAAGAAAAGCCTCAACAGACTGAGTACATGTAGTATTATCAGCATGCTGAAATAATAAATAATTCAATCCATTTGTTAAAAAAATAAATAAATTAATTAATTAATTAAAAAAATCATTTGTTATTCTAATTCCATCATTACTGTCTTGTCTTACTTAAATGATTTAAAGGTTCTGCTACAGTAACATAAAACATGATAGAAATCGGACGCCCTTGCCTAATGCCGCTAGTTACAGAACTGAAAGGTGTTAACTGTACATTAATTTTAACACAACCTTTTATATCATTACAAAGCACTTTAATCCGTTATCTAAATTTACTACCAAAATTAAATTTATTTAAAACTGTTACTATAAACCTGTGTGAAACTCTATCTAAACCTTTGTCTTGATCAATGTTAACAATCCTTACTTATCTCAACTAAATCTATAACATCCCGCACCGACATAATAGTACATGTATCAGCAATATCCCTTCCTGGAATACAAGAAGTTTGTTTTGGGGAAATAATCGACGACATGACTTGTTTCAGGCGATTAGCTCGAACTGGTGAAGTAATTTTATAATCAACATTCAAAAGACTTATCGATCACAAAATATTAAGATCTCTTTTATCTCGGGGGGTTTTCTTATAAAGAAAACCTAATTACTCCACTTTTTATACTTCTTGGTAACTGTTCTTCATTTTGAATAGACATGACAACTTTATGAAATAAGCTTTTAAAAATTAAAAAGAAATCAATTCTAGACAGTTTCATTATATTTTCTACAATTTGTTTCTGTAATGCCAAATATCAACAAAATCGTAATTATTAATAACAGAATGTAAAGCATTGCTAGATTTGATTAAAACAAATCTTATTATGTACACTCATATGGAAAGAAGGAGCGCTTTACCATATCGAAAGAAGGAGCGCTTTACCATATCGAAAGAAGGAGCGCTTTACCATCGGGCTACGTCCACCACCTAAAGTAAACAGCTGTGCAAATATATATAAATACTGGTCAATTAAAAATGTGCAATAAACGTTCGTGTATATAGTCCAGCACTAACCCACCCTCCATATCGTGCACCATTTAGATAAAAGGGTAAATATCAAAACTGATAACAGTCTGGGTCCCAGTTCTAAAGTTTATTAATATATACAATTTTCTCTCCCCTCTCAAAAAAAATTAAAATAAAATAAAATAAAATAATAAAGATAAAATAAAAACAAATTATAGAATATTACTCTGATATAAATGCATGAGAATGCACACATTTAAAGTATATTATAGACTGAATCAGTATTTTATTTCAGAAACTATGCCACACTCGCATGTTCCTTGTAAGGGGTAAGTTAGATAAAGTTGGTATTTTTATTTTAAAATCTGTTATTCTTTGACTTTCTTTATGTGAAAACATGATTATGAGTTGTTAGATAATCATAATGTGCTATTAAAGTTTATTTTTTATCATTATAGTTTAGGAAGTTTAAACTAAATACTAGCATACGTGTCCCTTGCTTGTATTTCCATAGTTTTTCCAGAATACTAAAAGTTGTATAATACAACTGGTAGTCCTTAAACGTGCTCATGGTGTACTTCTTACAAGGGATCTTCCACTTTCTTTCCTATCATTTGAATGTGGCAATAAAACAGTAACTTGGACCACACGAAGCAAATCTTTGAACAAGTTAGAGGTCTTATTTGCATAAAGATTTGTGTGTTCAAAAAACAAACAAACAAACAAACAAAATCCCCAAAGCAAACAAAACAAAATAAACAAACAAACAAACATTTAAGGAAATGATTTCGTGTAAGAACGCACTATAATTGAAAAGTATGTGGCATTGTCCTGTTACCGTCTTTACTGTTACTCGAATTTAGAGTGCCCATATATCTGATTTGATCTTGTGCTGAGTCAGTTGAGTGCTCGCTTGAGGTGCTTGCGTTGCAGGATCGAACCACCTTGGTGGATCCATTGAACCGATTGAGTTTTTTCTCGTTGCAACCAGTGCACCACAATTGGACAAAGGCCGTTGTATGTACATTCTTGTCTGTGGGAAAGTGCATATAAAAGATCCCTTGCTGCATTAGGAAATATGTAGCGGGTTTCTTCAGATGACTACGTGTCAAAATTACCAAAATGCTTGACATTTAATAGCCGATGATTAATTAATCAATGTGCTCCAGTTGTGTCGTTAAAAAAAAACTTTAACTTTTTGATATTGTGTAATAATTGCAAAAATAGGAGTTTTTAATTGTCCTGTTACTGTCCAAACTGTTATTCGTGAAATGTTCACAACATAGACATCACAGAATTTCTATGAGTTTTGTGAAAAAAACAAAACCACAAAACATTCTAGGATATTCCACGAGTTTCCATTTCGTATCATTTTATGTCCCGCGTGAAATAAGTTTTATTTGTCACGAGCTTTAGCAAAATGGTAGCAAGTTTAATATTAAGAATGGTCATTTGGAGGTCCCCATCCCACTAACTAAATAATTTAGCTCTCAAACCTTTTGTACTCGAGATGTAATACAAACCTCTGTTAGCTCCCTCATTTATCATTCATGATATCTGTCCGTTTTGTATATGTCATCATAAGTTAAAGATGAGTTATATCTATATGCTAACGATAACGTTAGATATATGTTATTTATGGGTTTTCTATATGTTATCCATGAATTATCAATATGCCATGCATTATTGATATGTTATTTATTAGTTATTAGTATGTTATATATGATTTATATTATAGCTGTTTTATAAAATATATCAAATTTGTCTTATAAACTATCTTACTATCTCAGCGTTGCCTGTAAAATATTTAAACTTCCTCGGAGGAATAAAAGAACAAAGTACAATGAGACTAATATAGCCAGGCCTGTTTATAATTGTCGAGCCACAGACAATGCGTCGTACTTAACATATTTACGTGGGAGCAGGTCAACTCACTCTAAAACCAACTCGCCACAGAAATTGGTTAACTCGTCCCAAACAGTTTAGTCAGTTCATGTCAATTAATATACTAATAGGTTAAGCAATAATATGCATTAAATAGTGTTGAATATGCACACCAGTCGGAGTCCAAAAGCCTTGCCTGGTCATTCCTTTAAGGTAATAAGGGACAAACTCACAAACGTCGTTAAAATAGGCTTGACAGTTCATTATAGTAGATTATTATTAATCCGATATTAGGATCTCCCCAATATAAAACCATTTAATTAGTGGTCGTAATAACGAAGTTCCATTGTAATATTAATAAATAAAATGACACCAAAGTTGTAGACGTCTATTTTTAGTTTAGTCACAATTATTTACGGACAGTAACGTTTGGGGCGAGTTGGGGTTGTCTAATGGGGTTGTCTCCCCTGGATTACCAAGCGATACTAGAACTAATCTGTGCTACGTACAGAAATGTTTAGGTGGGGTGTGGTAGTCTTACGCTGTCTCACCCCCAACCACCACCACCACCACCACCCATTTAAAAAAAAAAAAAAAAAAAAAAATAGAATGAATAAATATGACCGCCAACCCTCATTAGAAGAGGCTATATACACAGCCGCTGTGCATATAGCCACTTGTGTGTTAAGTAACAAAGATGGCGACTTCCATTACGGTTGTATTTATGGAATCCATCTTTGTACCCAATATTTAGCACTATATGTGTATACGGTTATTAACTGGACCTGAGTGCAAAAAAAGAGAAAAGATCCTTGCGAAATGCGGCATCTAGTATATATATCATATCATATAATATCTTACATTTTTGCTTCTTCTTGTATTGCTGAACGGTTGAAAGCCGTTTTTCCAAAATTAATTAATGAAGATCAAACAGGTTTCATGGCCAAACGATATATAGGTGACAATATTCGTATCCTTTATGACATTTTACTGTATACTGAAGCTGAAAATATCCCAGCGATGCTCTTTCTGATTGACTAAGAAAAGGCATTTGATTCTATTGCATGGTCTTTCATTGAAAAAACTCTTAATCTTTTTAGTTTTGGTGAATCTTTTAAACATTGGATTTTTACATTTTATAAAAATATAAGCTCTTGTGTAGTATTTAATGGGAAACGATCAGAATTTGTTGATATTCAGAGTGGTTACAGGCAGGGCGATCCTCTCTCGCCATATATCTTTTTACTTTGTGCTGAAGTGCTTGCAGGCCTCATTCGTAATTCTTTAACCAAACAAATAAAGGGTCTAAAAATAGGTGAAAAAGAGTACCTTCTTTGTCAATATGCAGATGACACCGAAATTTTATTAGATGGAAGTAAAAGTCATTTGAAGAAACTGTAAACACTCTTGATTTATTTGCTAATATTTCTGGTCTGAAAATCAATTATAGCAAGTCACAATTTGGATGGATAGGATCTAAAAAGAATTGTTCGTGTCGATACATATCTCACTTAAAGTTAGAATGGAATCCAAAAATATTTAAAATATTGGGTATAAATTTTAGTACAGATATCTCAAATATAGTTAACTTAAATTTTAAAGGAAAAATGTTTGAAATTAAAAACATCATGAACAGTTGGATGAAATTGATTATCACCCCACTTGGTAGAATTGCAATAATCAAATCGTTATTAATTTCTAAACTAAATTACCTCTTTCTTACACTTCAAAACCCCCAAGGTAACTTTTTGAGAGAACTTAACTCTATACTTTTTAAATTTGTGTGGAGTGGAAAACCTGATAGAATTAAAAGAGACATTCTTTGTAAATCAGTCCAACAAGGAGGTCTCAGTCCAATGTCCAATTACATGTCTTTGTGGCTTTGCTCCAAGCAGTTCATACCTGTTTTAGGACTCTTTTTATATACATAGTAATTGAACAGGTTTTTTGTTGGGTTTTTTTGATGGTATTACTTTTTCTGTGACTGGGGAGCTGAGGGAATATACTAGTATGAATGATGTATGTGTCGGTGTGTAGGTGTGTATCAATTAAATTAGGTGTTTATAAAAAAAAATGTATTCACCATTCTATAATACTCTGTTTTGTTGATACATCTTCCTGGGTCCTGTTGACCACCTGTCCTCTGTTTCCTCCCTGGATAGAAGGTAGGCTTTGTTGTAACAGGGAAAGGTGAATAATAAAAATTAAAAGAAATATCTTACATTTTCAGTGCAATCAAAGTATGTGATCACATACTTTAAGAATTTGATAACTTTGCAAATTAGATGTAAATTAATCGAGGTCACTGCACTAGGTTTATTGACATTTAAGCAAACGTACTAGGGTGACACTCCATAGACGTATGCATTTCAATAGCAATTTTACACTGAAAGCGTTCAGAAAATAAAAATCGTTACGCACTAGTTTATTTTGATGTCATTTTCATTAAAAAGACACCGCGCCACATATTCTTACGTCATTTGAATATCTACTAATGGCGGACTGGAATTAAAGTTGCGTGTAAAGTTTACAAAAACACGCTGTGATTATATGATAATGTATTATGCTCGCCACAGTCTCGTATAATACAATTTTTATTCCTAATATATGATACCGAAAAACACTCTGGTAATAACCTCCCCCCCCCCTCTCTCTCTCTCTCTCTCTCTCTCTCTCTCTCTCTCTCTCTCTCTCTCTCTCTCTCTCTCTCTCTCTCTCTCTCTCTGTGTGTGTGTGTGTGTGTGTGTGTGTTTGTGTGTGAGTAATAAATGGGTATTTATTAGCAAAATCATACCAGAATAAGAGCAGCAACATAATAATAATAAAAATAATAATATTAATAATTATAATAAGAATGAATGAATGAATGAATGAATGAATAAATGAATGAATGAATGTTTAACGACACCCAAGCACGAAAAATACATCGGCTATTGGATGTTAAAGTATGATAAATGCAAAATTGTGAATGAATGAATGAATGAATGAATGAATGAATGAAATGACTAAATAAATAAATAAATAAGATGGCTTTTTATCTACTATATGAAGCCATGACTGATACATATATGACTGGTGGGGATAATTACAGTTAAGGCAAGCCCCATGTTGGTCACGATCTGGTTGTTTTTCTGACACGATCATGCTAAAATATACCCGACACTCGCTATCATTTCACATGCCGGGTTGCGTGGCTTTTGTTCGTAAAGGCGACCTTCTAGTACTTATATAGCCAGCTGTGAAAATAAATTCCATTGTCATTGCCTAAAATCAATTTCTAGTAGCATTCTGTTTTTAAAATAGTTTCGGAATGTCACTGCATTAAAGTTGCAATCTCAACTCAACATTTTATAACATCTTCACGCCTCAAAACTAATGTAAAATACAAACACAACTGCAGTTTTAATAAACTCATAATCGCGCCTAAACATAGTTTAACGTCATTTACTAATGTAAAATATAAACACAACTACAGTTTTAATGAACTAGCTCACAGTCTCGCATCAGTATTCAGGGAGGGGATGCGGCGTTTAGAATGGGTACAGACAGTATTCAACTGTCCACACATATGTATTATTTCTATAGTAATAATCCATAAAATATCAAGCTATTACATGCCCCCCCCCCCATACACACACACACATACTAAAAACAGTAGATTTTTTTAGGATACGGCCCTTATATAGAGCTAGTCATCCTGGACACAGAAACTGTTCTCTGATCTGTCGTACAGAGATAGATATTATAAACAACATCCCGTTCTGGTGACCTTAGACAAAGAACTGTGCTCTTTTGATAGACGTATAGTAATACACTCATCATCATTTCCCGTCATGCCTAGTGGCATTTAGGGCAGCGACGAAGTTCCTCCACGCCGGTCTATTCCTTGCCAATCTTTCGAAGGTACTCCAACTGTGTCCTGTCTCCTTCATCTCTATTTCCACTGTTCGGCGCCATGTTGTTTTCGAACATCCTCTCTTTCTTTTCTCTTCAGGGGTCCAGCTTCTTAGCTTCGTACGTGCGATATATTGTGCTGATTTCCATACTGCCTTCATGCTCATGAAAACACCTCTGGCCTTATTTAATCTGCTGTAAATGTCCATGCTTGCACCTCCATCCTGGCTAATGACGCTACCCAAGTATGTGAAGGTGGTTGTACTTGTTAGTTCAGACTGCCCGACCTTCATTGCTGATGGACTTGGGATGCTCACAGTCATCACTTTTTTCTTTTGGCTAATTTTTAGTCCAACTTGTTGGCTGAAAGTGTTGAGCCGTGTTGTCTTTTCTTGTATATGACAATGAGAATGCGACAAGAAAGCAAGGTCATTTGCAAAATCAAGGTCTTCTAGAGTGGAGAAGAGCGTCTATCTGACACCTCTTGGTTTGTCTGCTGTTGTACGTCGTAGTACCCAGTCAATGATAATTTTGAAGAGGATGGCCGACATTACACACCCCTGTCTTTACACCAAAAAACGTATCACTTTGGTCAGTGCTGCATGTGAAATTTTAATAGAAGTTTCGAATGATATTAACAATCTCGATCGGAATCCCATATGCTCTCAATATTCGCCATAGACTTTCCCTGTGTATGCTATCAATGCAATACTCTGTATATAAACTGGGCGTTACCGACAATACAACGTGATTTCACTTTATTTTGTATTCTTACACACCCGTTGGTAACAACACCATGCGTTATTTTACGTGTGTTAACAATTTCAAGACATACGACTGGCTGCTCCTAGGTGATGACCAGGTCACAAATGCCATACGTCCAATAAGACACCAGCGCGGTGAAAATCGATTAGACTGTGACGTATAGTTAACCTAACAAGCATGTGTCTGTGACGCGTAAGTTAGCTACATGTACAACGGCTATAAATAACATTTAGTCGAAAAAGATGTAAAAATTTGCTTAAAACCTGGTTTTTTAGGATATGTAAGAAATAGAATAATACATTCGTGTCCGTTAGATACCATTTATCTCACAACTCGTCGTTTAAAAACGTATCAAACTCGCTTTCGCTCGTTAGATACGTTTTAAAACAACTCGTTGTGAGATAAATGGTATCTAACGGCCACGAATGTATTATTCTCTATTTGCCCATCCTATAAATCAAACTCTGTGTGTGTGTGTGTGTGTGTGTGTGTGTGTGTGTGTGTGTGTGTGTTTACAGCCGGACATCGTTACAACGACCACGTTCGTTACTGGGTCACTTCGTCGTTATATATAAATTTTCAGTATAGCGAATTAATTTGTATGAGTTATCTCCTTTGCCAAAATGACGTAAAGAAAAATACTGATTAATAGTAACCGAAGTCTGAATAGCATTTAAATTATTAATGCATTACAATTATTATTAAAAACAACACATTCACTGTCATATAAATATGTTTTTCACTGTTAATCTAATCACTCCTTGGTTAAAGTCATTTACCATTGGAACCTATTTCGTTTACAAAATATCATAAGAAAACTTGATAGTTAATCCTTTAATTGAATGACTAAAGGCTTATTTTCGAAAGCAATACACATCTACTGATTTAGCCGACATTGGGAACTCCGACATCATGTGACACTGTTGGCGTCGAGATCAAGGATGCCAAGTGGCAGCGTGTGTACTGACAACGTGCTACGGCATCTGTGATTATATAATATCGTTTTAAAGAGATGTTTTCAAACGTCGGATGCACGTTTGTTCCAAATTTTGAAGTTGACTACCGGAATAAGGTATGCATAGCAGAACATGGATATTTTAATTTCATTTTAATGTCCCCGGACTGCAACCCTGTTGACTATTCAGTTTATGACTGACTCTAAGACAATGTTGACAGCGGTCGTATGGACAATATTTTTCCTTGTAGAACAGCTGTAAAAGGAAATCTCGACATGTTGGGAGTAAAAATAACACTTTAAGTAATAGATAAGTTTATTTAATCGAAAAAAGAAAATGGTGGCCAATTGACAACGTTTTTTAGTGGGAACAGTAGATGTTGAGTAGGTTCTCATTGGTATAGCAATTTTTTGACATCACCTTTTGTATCACTCGCCATTTTAAAGTAAGCCATAATATCAAAATTAACATTTTGCTATCAACACAAACTATAATGCACTAGTTTTGTGAACAATTTCACTTTTTCTACACTGCATACTTTTCCCGCTATTCAACTTTAAAAAGTTAGATTGTTTTTTAATCACCTGATAGCCAGCAAATACATGTAAATTTACGACTGCTAACCGTAAGCGAACATCTGCTAACAGAAAACGTGAAGTTTCAATGTCTGTGAATTTGACTCCTGCATTCTTGTCCTGAACTTTAAACGCATGATTTATAATGCTAAGTCATGTAAACGTGACGAGAATACATGTATCCTGTTTTAATTATGTTGAAGATGTGAACCTTGGCAAAAACTTCGACTCCTTTTGTTGCAATATCGAGTTCACCTTGAAACCTGATGTATGTTTTATTGTGTGCACCGTCTAGGGATACCTCGGCATGGGAGTTATTCTTGCTGCTCCAGTGATTCTGTAAAGTGACCATTTACCGAGCTCTGTGTAACGCTGACAAGAAAATGTTTGCTACGCACGCTTCACAGCGCTTCGTAACAGCCTCTAGTGTTTGGGGAAATAAACATGATGACGGTGTAAATATTTCACGACATATATTCTAATAGTATCCAGCATACTGACATTGTTTGTCGAGGTAAAGTTTGTGAAAATGTGTTTTAATATTTGATGTTTGTGCAACCAATACAAGGGCGGATCCAACGGATGGGACCAGGGGGACACGTCTCTCCCCCCAAAAAATAAAGTGCCCCCTTTTTGAAGAATTTATTTACAATTTTCATTGAAGTGCCTTTTTCAGGGTGTTGTTCCACGTGCCCTTTTGCTATTTGGTCCCATCCCTAAAATGTTTTCTGGGTCCGCCCTTGCAATAGTTGATACATGTGTATGTTTGTGAAAACACGCGCTGTGGTATTACTAGTCCGACGTATCTGCCATCAAAGAATGTCAAATGCAGTTTGACGACAGATATATCGGACTGTGATATATTACGTTTGTTAAGCAGTATTAGATGGTGTTATTTGCGGTTTGTGAAGAGGTATTGCATGTGATATTAGAGGTTTGTGAAAGCACGTATCGTACATTAGGTATTTGTGAAAACATGTTATGTTTGTGAAACCCTGTTGAATGTGATACTATGTTTGTGAAAGCGCGTAACGTATATTATATACGTTTGTAAAATTGTTTTATGTTTGTGGAAATGTGTTGAATGTACGATACTAAATGTTTGTGAAGGCCCGCATACCGTGTGTGAGTTTGCAAAAACGGGTCAGCTGTTATTGGAAACACGTGTTTAATGTGATAACAGATGTTTATGAAAGCACGTATCGTGTACGTATTAGTTGTAAGCAAAAACGCGTTATCAGCTGCTTGTGGATACGTGTTGAATGTCATATTAGACGTTGTGATATTAGCTGTATCAATTTTTTTTTTTTTAAATGGAATACGTGTTCAGTGTGATATTAGATGTTTGTGGAACACCCGTTGAATGTGATATTAGATATTTATGAAAGCGTGTATCGTATATCATAAAATTATTTGTGAAAACGTTTTATCTGTTTGTGAAACATGTTGAATGTGATATTTAGACGTTTGTGAAAGCGTGTATCGTATATCATAAACTTATTTGTAAAAACGTTTTATCTGTTTGTGAAACACATGTTGAATGTAATATTTGATGGTGTAAAACCGCGCACCGTTTATTACCAGTATCTAAAAACATGGAATACGTGTTCAGTGTGATATTAGATGTTTGTGGAAAAACGTACATGTTATTTCATAACGATGTTTTATCTGTTTCTTGAATACGTGTTGAATGTAATATTAGATGTTTGTGATATTAGATGTTTCCTAAAACGTGTTGCTTTATGTGATATTTGATTTTGTTCAAGTACATATGGTGTACGAGTTTGCAAAATGGTGTTAATAGCCGTTTGTGGAAACATTCATGTATATGTTGATTGTGATACATCTTGGTAAAAGCCTTTGCTGAATATAGATTTTGAATTACCTTTGTGGAAAGACTTAATGAGTGTGATATTTAATGTGTGTGTGTGTGTGTGTATGTGTGTGTGTGTGTGTGAATGTGTGTGTGTGTGTATGTGTGTGCGTGTGTGTATGTGTGTGTGGGTGTGTGGGTGTGTGTGTGTATGTGTGTGTTACCCATACATATCTTTAGTTAGCTAATTTAGTCAGTAAAGCTGTAGACGCTGAATGCTAATGCAGGAGATATCCTGGTGACATAAACAGGGGTAGGTCATTACTATAAAGTTGGACATAAACAGGGGTAGGTCATTACTATAAAGTTGGACATAAACAGGGGTAGGTCATTACTATAAAGTTGGACATAACCAGGGGTAGGTTATTACTATAAAGTTGGACATAAACAGGGGTAGGTCATTACTATAAAGTTGGACATAAACAGGGGTAGGTCATTACTATAAAGTTGGACATAACCAGGGGTAGGTCATTACTATAAAGTTGGACATAAACAGGGGTAGGTCATTACTATAAAGTTGGACATAAACAGGGGTAGGTCATTACTATAAAGTTGGACATAAACAGGGGTAGGTCATTACTATAAAGTTGGACATAACCAGGGGTAGGTCATTACTATAAAGTTGGACATAAACAGGGGTAGGTCATTACTATAAAGTTGGACATAACCAGGGGTAGGTCATTACTATAAAGTTGGACATAACCAGGGGTAGGTCATTACTATAAAGTTGGACATAAACAGGGGTAGGTCATTACTATAAAGTTGGACATAACCAGGGGTAGGTCATTACTATAAAGTTGGACATAAACAGGGGTAGGTCATTACTATAAAGTTGGACATAAACAGGGGTAGGTCATTACTATAAAGTTGGACATAAACAGGGGTAGGTCATTACTATAAAGTTGGACATAACCAGGGGTAGGTCATTACTATAAAGTTGGACATAACCAGGGGTAGGTCATTACTATAAAGTTGGACATAACCAGGGGTAGGTCATTACTATAAAGTTGGACATAACCAGGGGTAGGTCATTACTATAAAGTTGGACATAAACAGGGGTAGGTCATTACTATAAAGTTGGACATAAACAGGGGTAGGTTATTGCCATAAAGTTGGAGTGACCCCATTCAGAATGGGCTACAGCATAACCACCGGGGAATTGATAAAAACGAAAGTAGTTCTTTTTTCAAACATTTTTATTATTTATTTTCAACACAAGCTCTCCAGTGATATTGAGACGTTATATATGGACTGGATTTAAATTCGGAAAGCGAATCACGGCTGTTTTAGGGCACCAGGTATAACAGTGCTAGGTGTTATAACTAGTACAATACCCTACCCCGGAAAAGGCCATAACTAAAACAAACAAAATGAGGATAAGCTCATACTATCTCAAGCTGACAACAGCATAAGGGAATGAATGAATGAATGAATGAATGAATGAATGACGACACCCAGCACAAAATTAAAGATCGGCGATTAGGTGCCAAACAAAGGTAGATACATCAATATGAATGTACAGCATCAGATATACTGCACGATATACAAGAAAACAGGTCTTATTTGGGTCGAGTCCACACAGCAGTACTTATAACAGGAAATGTGCATTGGTTTAACAACATCTCAACATATTCTAAAACATTCTGTTATTTGGCGTCTGACATAGCAACAGCTACTATCGAAAATCGACATGAGATCTTTTACATGCAGTTTCCCCAAAGACACGTCAGTATATACCACGTCTTTTGATTTGTCGGGGGATCTACAACTAAGATACATCCCGTCCGTAGTTATAATTAAGCAAAATAACAAATCGAAATTGTCGCAATCATACGACTGGATTCAACGTGCACACAGTCGTCTGAGCATATACTACTACTTACCCATGTTTTAGTCGGATGAAGTGACAAGTTCCCAGTTGACCGACTGAGGGACTCCATATTCATAACAACTCTCACAAATACAATGAAACCAATTTATTCATACAATATTTAAAATATATAAAACTGGATTGAGCACTTTGATGTTACATACTATTAATATTAAATAATACATTCAACATTATTATGTACAAATAACAATTATTATTTTTTGAAACATAAATATCCTACATTGATTGGGTCGAATTCACTAAGCCTGTTGGGTCTTATACATGGGTAATCACATACATTTACAATGCTTTTAAACACATGCGTTTCAGATAGAAAAAACAGACTTCGTAACTTCGGTCCATTATATTTTATTAAATTAATAACACTGTTTTAAAAGCCATTCAGTAACCGCGCGTTATTAATTATGCAAACAACTATTATGTTCACGACATGAAAACAGTTTAGTGTTCGATGTGCAATAACACCACATCCAGCTGATTCCATGCAAGAACTGCGTAGAATGTTATAGGCATATAGGCCTTATTCCTCCAAAATCAATTAATCGATGTATGTTTTACGACACACCGGTATTGTCGGTAATTCCTTAGACAATTTAGCTAAATTTATAGCTAAAGCTATATTTACGACATGAAAACAATTTAGTGTTCGATGTTCAATAAAAACACACGCGACTGATTCCATGCAAGAACTGCGTAGAACGTTATAGGCATGTAGGCCTCATTCCTCCAAAATTAATTAATTGATATCCGTTTTACTTTCTCGCTAGACTGGTTTTTGCGCCTAGCGTTAGATGAGTGTGACATGATAGCAGACGATGGTGCCAGTCAAATAGTTCACGAGTGCCCGGTTTCCTGAACAGACCACAGATTTATTTCAATAAACAGAAAGGAAAACAAAATAATTATGAAACACATAGTAAACCATACAAAAAAGCAAAGTTATGAGACTTAGTATTTGAGAAACCTACGCAGTACTATAGGGATGACGAAATATTTTGAGCCTTATATATATATATATATATATATATATATATATATATATATATATATATATATATATATATATATATATATATAACAATAACAACTGTTATGGATAATGTCTATACTACACGATATGTGTTAACATATCGTATATCTTTCAAGATGTTTCAAACCATTACTAACGAGCGAAAATGAGTTGGATACGTCTTTAAACAAGTTGTAAAATAAATCGTATATAAGGTACACGAATGTCACATTCCATTTCATACAAATAATCAAATATCAGATTTAAAACAAATTTAAAAATCTTTTTCAACTTATTTACGACATGTTTGCATCTTCAGTTAACACACATCACAGAGCAATCAGTTCCATTAGTGTTTACTTCGTTGGTTTGGAATGGCGGCCGGGTCATCACCGTGAAGAAGCCAATCAGATATCTTTAAACCGATGTCCCACACGTGACAACATAAATCGCACACAGTGTTCTCTCCAAAGAGTGTGTAAAATAACGATGGGTCAAAGAATTTCAGACGATGGCCCCTATTTGGGTAGACGTTGAAGTACCACCACTCAATGTCATACATAACATGATGCTTAAAGACAGATTGATAATATATATATCGAGGCAATCTTACGTGGACATTTATACGTGTCTGAAGTATGTACGAGATACAATCTGATTAAAATTAGCTCTACTGGTCTACCAGTAGATCTAACAGCATTGCGTGGACTCCATGTCCAGGTGACATTTCATCTATAAATAACAATTTACTTCGCCTTTTAAAACGTTATTCTGGAGCATACAAATTCTAAAAATATCGGACGAGACTATTTATGCAATAGACGAACTTGTTGGTTTATTTCAACATTAAAAAACAGGGGGGGGGGGGGGGGAGTGCAGTAATAAACTCGAGATTGTATACTAGTATAACAAATGTTATGGCTATACCATCACGGTTTTTTTTTTTTTTTTTTTTTTTGGGGGGGGGGGGGGGTTCGTCTTGAAACGAATTTAATATAACATTTTATATTGAAATTAGTTTCCGGCATACTTCGTGTTTTCAAATTCTTTTCAAATCACTGGCATAATTTTGAAAGTAAGGTTTTGATTGGTCGAATGAAAGGTCAACTGGACATGAGCTCCAACGGGGTGCTGTTAGATCCACAGGTAATAGTAAATAACCAGTGGAGCTAATTTTAATTCGATTGTACGAGATGGATTTCCAAAATGGTGACATTACCATGGGTAAACATCAACGACGTATTCTAAATCCAGTAGACTTTCGTTTCAGACTGATATCCTGATGTCAATCTAGTTTTAAGACCATGAGCCAGAAAATAAACAAGAATCTTACCAAGTTTAAGACAATTTTGTAGCTACAATATTCACACAAAAAAACGATGGCCATAAAGGTCTGGGAAAAGACAAAGTGCAGACTGATTACCTAGCAAGAGAAATAATACGCCAACTTGCTACATTGTCTGCACTAGTCTACCAAGGAGATGAGTTTGTGCAAACCTCAAGAGGATTTCTTCAGGAAAACAATACACAATGGCCAGTCCACCCGAGTTAAATTATAATGGCTGTTGTGTGAAAATGTGGATATGAATTTTTATCACCAACGTTGATTGCCCGACCTGGCTTCAAATGCATATCATGTCAATTATTCTAAAAAAAACCCCACAAAAAACAAAAACAAAACAACATTGGCAGAAGATATAATAATGAGGATAATAAATAAGTGTTCGTTTGGAGGACTAGTTTAGTGATAAACATGTAACCTTCTATCTGGCTTGAAGGGCATGGTCTAGTTCAGTCGGTAGAGCGCTCTCCTCAAGTAGCCCAGTGGTAAAGCGCTTGCTCGATGCGCGGTCTGTCTGGGATCGATCCCCGTCGTTTGACCCATTGGGCTATTTCAGTTCCAGCCAGTGCACCACGACTGGTATATCAATGGCCGTGGTATGTACTACCCTGTCTGTGGGATGGTGCATATAAAAGATCCCTTGCTGCTAATCGAAGAGTAGCCCATGAAGAGGCGTCAGCGGGTTTCCTCTCTCAATATCTGTGTGATTCGTAACCAAATGTCTGACGCCATATAACCGTAAATAAAAATGTGTTGAATGCGCCGTTAAATAAAACATTTTTTTCTTCCCATTTGGACCCGTTTTGGTTTCCCCCGTCTAATGTCCCCCTCGACGAGTATATCAAAGACAATGGCATGTACTGTCCTGTCTGTGGGAAGTGCATATATAAAGGATATCTTGAAAAAATATATAAAATACCAGAATTATCAAATGCTTGGCTCAAAGTTGTTAAGTAATCAATGCATGTGCTGTAGTGACATTGGCGACTTGCAGAAGACGTTGAACCAAGTGTACTGAATCGATGTTTATGGTAAACCATATCCACGTTATGCAACATATGTAGCGCTGCGGGATATAATTTCCTTCGAAGAACAATAACCACCACCTTATTTAGCACACATTTTCCAGGCTTCATAAACTACATCTGTTAAACCAATGCAGTATCACGAAAACTAAAAAAAAAGTGTAATTATTTTCTTGTCGCCGTGTTGCGGCAGTAATTGTTTCACGTCTGTACAACGTACAACAATAAAAGGGGTTTTCCGTAATAATGGTAATTCCTTCTCTTTTCTCTCTCTCTCTCTTTTGTTTTTTTTAATACAAGAAATGTTTATTTAACAGTATTTATTACCACAGGGTATGTAACAAGTAATATAAAAAGCCCTGAATATTTCAAGTTATTGTTTGTAAACAATCTGGACAAAACCGTTGTCGCATGCACAAGGCAGTCCAAAGGAAGTATTGGCATGGTCGTGATTTCTGTAATGAATCAGCAAGATGTCTTTCTATAACAGGACTGCCACTCACCGAGGACGATACACACGTGACACATTATCTATAGAGGACTGCCATACAAGTTGGTTTAGAAATATGACACATCAGACTTTCTTTTTTTCTTTTTTTTTCTGGTTTTATAGTTTCCTTTTTTTTCTTTTACTCCGGCTATATATATCTACTTACTTCTTAAACTAATCTCTCTTTAAATTTCGTATTCTTGGATCATATTTGATTTATAAACTAAAATTTAAAAAAAACAATTGTAATCCACGTAAATTGGCATATACGATAATATAAACCCTGACGTCAGATATTCAGATGGGCGGTGTCGACTGATGATAACAAGTGATAAGTAATCAAAGGTACACCCTCCCCTTGATGTTGTGTAACTGATATGCAACATCATATGAAAAGCTTATCAGAACTTATTTCCTACGAGTCAGTTTCAAAGGTAAATTCAAAGGGATACCCGAGGATACACTCTCTCCTAAAATATTCAAGTGCCCCGGGGTTTTTTTCGTTTTTAATTTTTTGTTTGTTTGTTGTTGTTTGGTTTGTGGGTTGTTGTTTTTTTGTTGTTTTTTATGTTGTTTTGAATTTTTTCATTGGGTTGCCCTTTTGACGAGTCGTCCATATGCCCTAACATTTTCCCATTGGTCTTCCCCACTACAAAGTATTTGTTGGATCCGTCCCCGAGTTTCTATCATACTGTAACTCGCGAGTGTGGCCGTCGTTACGTGACATTCGCAATGTAAGTTATACGTTTAGCTACAAATATTGTCAGTGCTAAACCATCTGTTACATGCCCGTTAGAGATATCTTCGCAAGCCAATGTACAGTTCCATGCCTTTCGAATATGACACGTACAGATATGACACGTACATATTTGTGGGATATCGATTCAAAGACATTTGATTGACTGCTCCACAGTGATGACCTACACGCCAACGCCACAGCGTGCAACCACCGAAATTGATTGCTTTGTGATACATCCATAAATTAACCCTGCAAGTACAGGTGCCGTAAATAAGGTTTAGTTGGAAAATGACGTTTAATTTCTTTCAAACCTAATTTTTTAGGATATGTAAGAAATTGAATAATTGTGTCCGTTATATACCATATATATACAATTTTACAACTCGTTTTAAAACGTATCCATCTTCACTGTTACATACATAGATAAATAGTCTAACGACCCCTCATATGTTATCGTTTTACAAAATGGATAATATGGAAGTTTCATCTCCTTACTTATGTTCAGACACCTTCACTAAACATTTGAAAACAGTTTTAAGTGTTTTCCGAAATGGTCTAAACCAGTATAGCAAACGTTAGCGATATTAAGCTTACTAAACTTATCTCATGAGTAAGGTTAGCCACCGTTTGTCGTTATGACTTGCTAGACTGGCTTTTGCGCTGCACATTAAACAAAATGAACACTTTGGGAATCAGTGAAAATAGTTTGCAAATGTTTCATTACTAACGGCTGGCTGAACTTATCCCAGATTTTGGTGAGACTGAGAAGGAAAATGTTCGCTAGGCTGTTTTATGCGCTTCACATTAAACCAAGTGACATCAGGGGCAAGTTCATTCAACCTCTTGTAGTAACGTTCGCTAAACGTATTTTTACGCCATATAATAAACCAAATTACCATTACAGGAGCCAGTCAAAACAGTTTGCAAAAGTTTAGTGAAAAACGCCCGGCACCAGCCAAATATAGTAGGTGAACGTTGGCGTCGCTCGCTGTCGCTGAACGCGAATCAGATCCTTGCCGAGGGTTGGTTTAGAATAGAACAAGTATGGACATGTACACTGTAGGCTTACGCTGTAATCTAATAATTAATTATGTAAATTACAATTAATTACACTGCAATGCCTAGTTACAAGAGATAGTTACCATGAAACCAGGGCTCACCCTGGATCAAAAATACCTGTAGCCAAAATATTAGCCAAATGGAATTTTTATTAGCCATATTGAAAATGTTTTAGCCAAATTTGTTTTACGCAGTACTGTATTGAGTATTTATATATGAATATGAAAATGTATCTTTTTTCAGCTAATTGTGTACAAACTGGAATAAATAGGAATAACAAAACCACAATGGGGGTAGGGGCAGTTAATATATTACTTTGATATGGGGTTATGCAATATTTTCAGAGTTTGAAGCCAGTACCCCATACACCCACCCCTACTTCTAAGGCCTATGACATTAAATTAACAAACATACAGAAATATAGGGGTGGGTTGGAAGTTTATGGATGGTGGGGTTTTTTTTTCTTTCTTCCCAAATAAAAATTTGAGAGCTTTTTTTTTTTTATATATATAGAGCTCATTATTTCTTTAAATAGCAATCTTTATGTTAGTTTCAATTTTTTTTTTCTTTGTTTTTTTTTAAGTGACCCGTCAATTCCCCACCCCAAACAATTTCATAATTTGTGCCATGTTACTTTGGTTCAAAGATTTTACAAAGTAAAAATAACAAGCTACAGATCTTCCAGACATTGCTGTCAAACATGCTGAATGCATGCCGTTAAAATTAATAACCGTGATTATTAAAATACGCAAACATCATAAGGCCTACGCTGTATTCTGCATGACACCGTTTCTCGTTACCGGTCGCGAGATCGCTATTACGCTAATTGAATATTTGGTAGTATTATTATGTTTGAGGTGTCGGATAAATTATGTAACCGTTTGTTCACATCAGAAGACAGAAAATGGTTTAGCCAAAATTTTAGCCACTTGCAAATTTTATTAGCCATTTTTTGTAAAATTTAGCCAATGGCTAATTTGGCTACCGACAGCGCGAGCCCTGGAAACGTATTGTTACAGCACATTGCAGATAATTCGTCTGTGTTGGAGCGAGTGATTTTGGCCTCCGGGTGTCATTAAAGAATCGTTGGTGGTTTTAGATAAATCATTGGTTAATTAGTCATTAATTCACAGGTGATGATATAAATAACACTGGACTACCTGGAATAAAGTCTTGTTTTGTGTTGACTTATTCTGTCTATAATATTAAAACTAACACTCTTGTGATTTGACCAACCGATAATGTATTAACTAATTGGGTGTCTCAGTTCCAGTACGGACATTTTACACTATCGTGTCCTTAGCTATATTTGATCATAATATTATAACAAAAAAACGTGACAAACAAGCATATCTCGGACATTCTATCTCAAAGTACATGTGTATAATGAAGTTACTACACTGTATCAACCCACTTTCATTATACTATTAGAAAACAGCATAGGCATTATTTGCTGTAATCAAACATAGCAAAAATAATTATATATTTAAATAAATGAACAAAAATATGTATTTAATGCCCAGAAAACAAAACAAAAGTAAAACTGTCTCTATTATGTATTTACAGGTTCTCAATGTTAACAAAGCAATATACTAATATTGTTATAAACAAACAAAAATAGCATAACAAAATACAGTTGTTCAATATAACAATACTATATTGTTGACAAATATAAAACTAAATGTTTAACTGACTGAAAAAGATATTTGGACTTTTTATATAATAATGTAAATAACTAATGTAGTGTATTTACATAATACTATCGAAAATGAAACAATTAATAAATATAATAATAATAAGGAAGAATAAAGTGGATTTCTGTAGTTTGTTTGGAATAGAAATAATGTGTAACTTCAATAATATATATACATGTATGTATGTATGTGTGTATGATGTACAAATACAAACACACACAATTTATTAAATGAATTAAGAAAATGAATGAACAAATGTTTTAAGTTTAACCACACCCCAACATGGGAAACATACAAATGGCAGTAGTGTGTGCTCACCCAACATTATATTACTGAATCCTCTGAATCCTGAACTGCCTTTATTATAAAGCTTTCAAGTAAGACTTGTTTGGATCCATTGGTCAAACATAAGATCTAAAAGGATAATATTTATCTGGAGTACGGTAATTACCCAAAGGGGTAATGCTGCAATTGTTCTTCACTGTGTAATGAGCTAGCACTGAGATGATATTATTTTTAAATATTGTTTTAGTCGAGATGAACCCCATACCAGTTTAGTTTGTAAATGCGATCGATCTAGGATTGATCCACATATGTGGACCCATTGGGCTATTTCACAGTCCAGCCAGTGCACAGCAACTGGTGTAAAACAGGCAGTGGTAAGTACTACCCTGTTTGTGGATTGGTGTATATAAAAAAATCCCATGTTGCTCACAGAAGACAATAACCTAAGGAGTGGCAGACATAGGTTTGCCCTCTCATTATCTTTATGGTCCTTAACCATATGTCCGTTGCCATAAAACTATAAATAAAATGTATTGAGTGCATCATTAAATGAAACATTTCACTGTTTCCTTACTTGGTAACTTTAGTAGGTCAGCTACTGTGCAAGCATTTCTTTAAGAATATAATCGAGAAATGTTAAGTCCATCCCATCATTTGACCAAACACTGTCTACCAATCAAAGGCTGTGGATTTAATACAAAGGTATAATGCTGAGAACTGTATGCCATAGAAGAATCTACAAAACATTACTTCTGTCATCACAGTCCTAACTAAAAATAGTACATGTACTCACAAAATTACCTTTACACATTGTATAATATGAATTTTAAAACATTTCTTATGGCTACCAGATTTAAGTGACAATGTCAAACAGGTTTTTAAAATAAAAAATTTAAAATCCCAAAGAACACCATGTAAATATTAAAAATATGTAAAATTTATGGCACATAATTTTATCTTTTGCTAAAATATAAAACTAACTTCTCCTGAAAGTAATTCACTGCAGTATGTAGCATATATTAAAAAATGCTTTGGCACATGTATAGATAGTCTAAATCCAAAACATTCATAACCTCTGTTTGTCTAACCTTTTGATTGGAGAATATTCAAGATGAGATCTGACATGGTAAGACATATTGACCTAACCTTTCATCATTGTAATCTAGTTCAAGGCCTGACTCGACAATCCACAGAAACATAAAGAGTAATGCAATATTAACACATCACGACTGTGATAATATTCACAAAAACGTAGTCCAGTGCTTATAAAACTTTCAAAGTCTAGACTCAAGTATTTAAAAATGTCTTGAGAATTTACGATCATGGCAATGCATACAAATTCGACTGCTGTGATGTCATTAAAGATCTTAGTCTAGACTGCAAAGTGTTATGAGAATGGATCTAGATTGCTGTACTGAACAACAATCTATGGATGAACAAACAGGGATATCTTTTAAGGAAATCTACAAATTACTCTTAACTTCAAACTATCTTCATTTGTAGACCCATCAGCTTTTGAAGTGGGGTAGTGGTAGGGTATTGAGGAATGAAGCGCTGCAAAACTTTCTTCATTTGCAGACCCATCAGCTTTTGAAGTGGGGTAGTGGTAGGGTATTCAGGAATAAAGTGGTGTGAAACTTTCTTCATTTGCAGACCCATCAGAGCTTTTGAAGTGGGGTAGTGGTAGGGTATTGAGGAATGAAGCGCTGCAAAACTTTCTTCATTTGCAGACCCATCAGCTTTTGAAGTGGGGTAGTGGTAGGGTATTCAGGAATAAAGTGGTGTGAAACTTTCTTCATTTGCAGACCCATCAGCTTTTGAAGTGGGGCAGTGGTAGGGTATTCAGGAATAAAGTGGTGTGAAACTTTCTTCATTTGCAGACCCATCAGAGCTTTTGAAGTGGGGTAGTGGTAGGGTATTGAGGAATGAAGCGCTGCAAAACTTTCTTCATTTGCAGACCCATCAGCTTTTGAAGTGGGGTAGTGGTAGGGTATTCAGGAATAAAGTGGTGTGAAACTATCTTCATTTGCAGACCCATCAGAGCTTTTGAAGTGGGGTAGTGGTAGGGTATTCAGGAATAAAGTGGTGTGAAACTTTCTTCATTTGCAGACCCATCAGCTTTTGAAGTGGGGTAGTGGTAGGGTATTCAGGAATAAAGTGGTGTGAAACTTTCTTCATTTGCAGACCCATCAGCTTTTGAAGTGGGGTAGTGGTAGGGTATTCAGGAATAAAGTGGTGTGAAACTTTCTTCATTTGCAGACCCATCAGCTTTTGAAGTGGGGTAGTGGTAGGGTATTCAGGAATAAAGTGGTGTGAAACTTTCTTCATTTGCAGACCCATCAGCTTTTGAAGTGGGGTAGTGGTAGGGTATTCAGGAATAAAGTGGTGTGAAACTTTCTTCATTTGCAGACCCATCAGCTTTTGAAGTGGGGTAGTGGTAGGGTATTCAGGAATAAAGTGGTGTGAAATTTTCTTCATTTGCAGACCCATCAGCTTTTGAAGTGGGGTAGTGGTAGGGTATTCAGGAATAAAGTGGTGTGAAACTTTCTTCATTTGCAGACCCATCAGCTTTTGAAGTGGGGTAGTGGTAAGGAGTTGGGGATTGAAGCACTGTAGAACTTTTGAAACCTTTTTATGTATAATTTTATGAATGTTCATCCATGAACCAACCAATATGTACAATGTGTTATCAATGATCATCCAATACAAGGCTGATTAAGTAAGAACAGAGCTATATCTAACCTAAAATAAGTGCACAGCTGTACAGAAAAGAATCAGGGCACAAAAAGGACTCTTCTTAACTAAAAAGCACCATTTCATTCTTCTTCTTTTTGTCTTCTTTTTTTTTTGGGGGGGGGGGGGGGGGGGGGTGAATAACAAATGTCCCCTTTCCCCTGCTACTTAGGCATTTATGGTATGTTGATTGCATTATGCAAAAGGACACAAAAATAAACAACACAGGGAACATTGTGTTTTAACAATTTTGATTAGTGACATTTCTAGTCAATTGAAAATTGAATAGCAATCACTGTTTAGCATTTTAGAATTGTATAAAGATCTCTGAAACTTGTATAGCAATTCACAACATGATACTGAACAAAATGTTCCCAGAGAAATCATCAGCAGGCTCACAACATGCAGCAGTTTTCGTTACAAAAACATCTGAAAACTAAAATATATAACCATTTTCCCATCCCTTAAAACTAGATCTAACTTCACATACCAAACGTTTTGCTGCAGACCATTCACAGTATGTATGTACATGTTTGTACGAGAATGAGCTAATGTCTTCCCATGATGAATGCTGACTAGCATCTACCTATACACCAGGTATTGGTGTTGTTTTCTTTCTTTTCTTTTTTTAAATACAGGAAAAAAAATTGCACTATTAAAGAAGTTGCAGGTAAAACCACACACCTGAAAATAACTGGAGAGGAATGATACCCATGAAGATGAACAAGTGTCTCAAATGATACTGATTTGTAAGCTGCATATGTGAGGAAGCTGTTTTTATCATTGTTAAATGTATATGCTAAATTAAAATGACAAAGTCATAAACAGTTAGCTGTGCAATGTCTTCAAAATAGGAATGCACTCTTTTGCAAACCTGAGGTAAAAATTGATGTATGGGAGCAGACATCATCACACACCTGAAAAACAAGAATCTAATGGAAAGTCCATGCTACATGTTCTGGTAGATAAGCTGATCGACATCTGATTTACTGGCTAACTGACCAACATGTATATGTGACCTCACCATATTTGGACAGTCGGAGTACTTGACCTTTCAAGTAGCTGACATTAAAAATGCTGAGGTGTCTCCCGAAAAATTGTTTATAACAACATTACATGATTTCTGTGGCCACAATTAATTGTAAGATGGAATCCAGCATTAAGAATCTAGATTATGTTTATGTGACAATAAAATTAGTATTTTTCAACATTGGAGAAAACAATATTCAGCTTATTCTAAATGGATGTTTGTAACAACAGCACATATTATATACATCAACAATGGAATCTAAAATATTTATAGATCCAATTAAAACATTGTAAAATGATATGTGTAGCCTAGCAAATGTATGATAACCAGACCTGTCAACCTTTAGACAAGAGAAAGCAGGAGGTGTGTGTTGAAAAAGCAGGAGATTTTGTCAAAAAGCAGGAGATTTTTAAATTCACACAATTTAACCCAAAATCGCAAGATTTAAAAAAAAACATTATTACAATAAGTTATATGAATACTTTATAATGTCATATATACTTCTTAACCTTAGATCTTGGCATTAAAAAAAATAAAAAAATATTAATTTTTTTTTTTTTTTTTTAAATATGTATTAAATCATAATAATATTTAAACTTTAAAAAAAAAAAAAAAAAAAAAAAAAAAATTATCCAAAAATGTTAAGAACATGAACAAGAAATACAAAATTTAATTAGTACATTTACGGTATTACACTTACAGCCTTACAGGTTGCGTTACATTATCATTTGTGGTTAGTGTACCTAAGTACCAAAGACAAATTTATATAAATCTTATAAATTAATATTCAGTTTTTACTATAATGAGGAACGGTGGCGTGGTACTTATTTAAAATCATTATAATGATGCAATAAACATTGTATTTTCATTAATCATAAGTAAAACCTCATTACGGACATCGTGTAAAATATACCGGAATTATACCCATTTCCGTGAGTAACTTTATGTCAATGTCAAACACAACATTTTTTAATTGTACAAAATATATTTCTTGAAGTGTACCCTTATAACCAACATTTTACTGCACAAACATACAAAATTAACTGACACAAGTATGTTTATACAGCTAATTGGTCTTTTCGTTGTCTTGCTGTGACATGTGATTTTAACATGCATCGTGTGTATCGCTGTCAACTCGGAGTCTGGCAGTTCAGATTCGTCATAGTTGCATTATGTAATCCAGTGGGAAGACATTTTACAATTCAGAGGTGTTATTAGAACTAAATTGGATAGTTTTTTTTTTTTTATATGGCAACACTGAATGTCAATACACAGCCTGTTGAATTAGCGGCAACACGCATTGTAGCCATTACGATGACAACAAACATTATAATTACATGTCATTTTATAAACTCCATGTGCTTTTTTAACAATATAAATAGGCTATCCCACAATTTTCACTTCGGCAAAGGTTAAACAGTCGGGACAATTCGGCCTGTTACATTCTCAGAAGCCGAAAGTAGTCGACATTTGCCGAATGAGAAAAAAAGGCAGAGTTACTTCCCTTCTGTTATTTTGACAAAAGAGGATCGATTTTTTTTTATACTTACAAAAATGTCATTTAAAAGGAGAAACTGTCTCCCGCACAGGAGAAAGGAGATTTGATCAAATACCGGGAGACTCCCGCGGAATCCGGGAGGGTTGACAGGTCTGATGATAACCAACCATAACCGCCAGTCACTGCATACATACATACATATATGTACAGTGACACTCTTCTAAACCAGACCCTCTTTTAACCAGAATTCCCAGAAAACCAGAGGCTTTGTATAGTCTCTTTTTTAAATATGAGTGCAGAACATAATGTCTATAAACCGGATACTCCATAAATCCAGATTTTACATGATTTAGAGGGTTTTCACTATTCTGGTGACACGCTGAATAGATGAATGCTATAAAATGAACTATCTCTAACTCAAATATAAATTAGTAGATGTATATATAACTAAGATGGTAGACATTTTGAATATAGCTACAACATAAACATGTACTTGTATTTCCTTGACTCAATAAATATATTACATTTTGTTTTGCATTTATTTGTACTGGTATTTCTTTTTCAACATATTTGTTTCAAAAGTATTCAGTAAAAAGATCAACTAATATATAAGTTAGTATTTTTTATTAATAACATAGAATAGTGATAAAAACTGCTATCAAGAAGCTACATCAAGCAACATGTACTTGATATATATATATATATATATATATATATATATATATATATATATAGCACTAGATCAATAATTCACTTGTAAGCTAGTCTAATGGAGACTTCATTTCCAAAATGTGATATACTGTAAATCCTTTAATAAAAGCCTAGGCTTATATTTGTTTCCATGGTGCTCTCAGACCCAGTCTCTATTCACAGAAGGCCTCTATTAATGGCGGTTTTGACATAGCCTTGCTGTAGATCATCTTCTAACGTAGGCTTGAAAATTACAAGTTGTACAAGTTGAAACCTCTTACCTCACTAAGAAATGAACAATCCTTCTTCTTTCCTGTAGTTCTCATCATGTGGTTATAAGCTTTAGGACATCATGCAACAAGTATAACATGGTTATTAACCTGATGAAGCCAGAATACCACAAGTTGGTCTTTATTTATAAGTCAGGCTTTTATTCAAGGCAGGCCACTATTCATGGATTTATGGTGTGCCCATTTCCACAATTAGTAGAGAAGGAATGCAGATGGCAGTATAACTCAGCAATATAACAATACAGTGTTTGTCAAACTGCAATCTATGCCTATTATAAATAGGATCTTAAAAGTGTGATTCTTGTCATATATGCTATGTCATTTCGCAGCAAAATCATGTTTTTTTCTCAAAATTATATAAATGGATATATCATATTTTGGAAATGAACCCTTCAAATACTGATTTAAGGTGACTTTACAACATGTTCAAGTGTGATTTAAGGTGACTTTACAACATCTTCAAGTGTGATTTAAGGTGACTTTACAACATCTTCAAGTGTGATTTAAGGTGACTTTACAACATCTTCAAGTGTACAAACAGGAAGACAAGCAGTTGGTAAATATACATCCCTACTTGTCAACTAAAAATGTGACACCTGCTTACGTCCACTGAATATTCCAGCATTTCTCACTGGGATTCATCTTCCAATTTCCATTGAGATATTGTGTCCAGTTTTTAAAGACAGGAACACCCATACTATAATGTATAACATCAGTTCTCGATAACCAGGCTCCTAATTAATTCACAAAGCTCTCTTAAACAACATCACATCATCCTTGTAAGTCTTAATTTTTGCATTGAACTGTGAGATCGCAAAGCTGTTAGAGTTTCATGAATCAGGCCCCAGGAAAACATCCAATAAAACATAGGCCCCAGGAAAACATACAATAAGACATAGGCCCCAGGAAAACATACAATAAAACAATAGGTCCAGGAAAACATACAATAAGACAAAGACCCCAGGAAAACATACAATAAGACAAAGGCCCCAGGAAAACATCCAATAAAACATAGACCCCAGGAAAACATACAATAAGACAAAGACCCCAGGAAAACATACAATAAGACAAAGACCCCAGGAAAACATACAATAAAACAAAGACCCCAGGAAAACATCCAATAAGACATAGGCCCCAGGAAAACATACAATAAGACAAAGACCCCAGGAAAACATACAATAAGACAAAGACCCCAGGAAAACATACAATAAGACAAAGACCCCAGGAAAACATAAAAATACAATAAGACAAAGACCCCAGGAAAACATACAATAAGACAAAGACCCCAGGAAAACATACAATAAGACAAAGACCCCAGGAAAACATACAATAAGACAAAGACCCCAGGAAAACATCCAATAAGACATAGGCCCCAGGAAAACATCCAATAAGACATAGGCCCCAGGAAAACATCCAATAAGACAAAGACCCCAGGAAAACATACAATAAAACATAGACCCCAGGAAAACATACAATAAGACAAAGACCCCAGGAAAACATACAATAAGACAAAGACCCCAGGAAAACATACAATAAGACAAAGACCCCAGGAAAACATACAATAAGACAAAGACCCCAGGAAAACATACAATAAGACAAAGACCCCAGGAAAACATACAATAAGACAAAGACCCCAGGAAAACATACAATAAGACAAAGACCCCAGGAAAACATACAATAAGACAAAGACCCCAGGAAAACATCCAATAAGACATAGGCCCCAGGAAAACATCCAATAAGACATAGGCCCCAGGAAAACATACAATAAGACAAAGACCCCAGGAAAACATACAATAAGACATAGACCCCAGGAAAACATCCAATAAGACATAGGCCCCAGGAAAACATCCAATAAAACAATAGGTCCAGGAAAACATACAATAAGACATAGGCCCCAGGAAAACATACAATAAAACATAGGCCCCAGGAAAACATCCAATAAGACAAAGACCCCAGGAAAACATCCAATAAGACATAGGCCCCAGGAAAACATACAATAAAACATAGACCCCAGGAAAACATACAATAAAACATAGGCCCCAGGAAAACATACAATAAGACATAGGCCCCAGGAAAACATACAATAAAACATAGGCCCCAGGAAAACATACAATAAAACATAGGCCCCAGGAAAACATACAATAAAACATAGGCCCCAGGAAAACATACAATAAGACATAGGCCCCAGGAAAACATACAATAAAACATAGGCCCCAGGAAAACATACAATAAAACATAGGCCCCAGGAAAACATACAATAAGACATAGGCCCCAGGAAAACATACAATAAAACATAGGCCCCAGGAAAACATACATTAAAACCAACATGTTACTCATGAGCAAATATCAAGATAATTTATATGTATCAAAAACATAGTAGCAAAATTATAGATATCTATAGTAATAAATAGTGTACTGTAAACATATTAAAGGCAAATATTTATAATTGATCCTCTGTAAGGCACACACATTGTTAGATGTCCAAGTGCACATTACATACATGTCTACAAAATCTACACTGTAGTCAATGTAAGGCACACACATTGTTAGATGTCCAAGTGCACATTACATACATGTCTACAAAGTCTACACTATAGTCAATGTAAGGCACACACATTGTTAGATGTCCAAGTGCACATTACATACATGTCTACAAAATCTACACTATAGTCAATGTAAGGCATTCCAATTTCAAGTACCATTATGTATGAAAATATAACAAAAACTACATTTGCAAAATGTAACTAATTTTCAAAGGACTTGATTGTATCAATTATTTGTCCAGTACAATATTAATTGACTGTAAAACATTATGGCAACTATACATAACAGTATTTAGTGTCCATAGTATACACTAAATATTAAAATAATTAAAGTATACCAAATAAAACAAAACAAATTCAAATAAAGCCAAAAGGAGATCAATTATGATGCCAATGTAAACACCACTACGGGTAATACAATTTACTCTTAAATTCCTCCCTCTTTTCTATACTCACTAGCTAAATTATGAACACACTAAGTCTTGTCTACCCACTTGCTCCAAAAACATTTTAATATGCTGACCATGCTCCCACATATGTACAAAATGTAGCTGAAATGAAATCTCATGCAAACAAATGAACCTAAACACCAGCCTAAAATGATCAACAAGTCCGGGACGACATTACAAGTTGTGTGAACTAAGGGTCTGTCACGGCACTTCGGCTCTTGTGGAGTAAGTGCAGTCTGGGGCATGTTGTGTCCAGTGACTATTCTGAAAAACATAAATCTACTCATGACGCAAACAGCAATCACTTCACACATTTACCACAGTAATAGTTACTCAAATATATATTATTATATTTTCAATATACACATGTATGTGATAAGTGATAATTGGTTTTCTTTTTTTACCATTACACCTTTTGTTACTACATTAGTATACTTTTATTGCCAACTCCAAAATCTGGAAATTGACAAATATCAATGCATATGACTGCTTTACCAGTGTTTGTTTTTGGGGGGGTTTTGTAATGACACTACTTGAGCACATTGATTTATTAATCATCATAATTGGATATCAAACATATGGTCATTTTGACAGCCATAGAGAGGAAACCTGCTACATTTTTTCCATTACTAGCAAGGGATCCTTTGTATGCACCATCCCACAGACAGGATAGTATATACCATGGTTTTTGATACACCAGTCATAGTGCACTAGCTGGAACAAGCATCTTTACCAGTGAGTCACAGTAAAAAGATATACGGAGTCAAATGTCGAGAACGGGGAAATCACACTCCTAAAAAATATAATCCTAGTTAGAGAGTGAGTGTGCTTGCACACACTACAGATCTGGCCATACATATAGAACATAATGCGTTGTATTTTGACAGAGTCATACTCATCACACTCTGGCAAGTATGGTACCAGTCTGGCGAGTATGGTACCAGTCAAAAATGAAACACACTGAATTGAATGTGACAAAACACACCGTGTCAGTGTTGCATGACATGAACTACAGATCTGGCAACAGACGAGAACATATGATATCACTATATTTTTACACTGCCACACTGGCAGCTGCAGCCTGTCCAAACAGTATTTTAATTTTTTGTCTTAACAAACAACAGTAGGATTTTCATAATTATTGTTGTTGTTTATAGGAGAAAATATATCTGAAGATATGAACACAGTTCATATACATGTATACTGAAAACTAGTAACAGCATACAGACCCAGGTGTCAAAATACAACAGACTTTGCCACATTCGTCAGACCCAGACCCAGACCCAAACCCAGACCCGGCTTTCGTGTGTTTTGGACTATGGAGAAATTATTATACCTATTATGCACATAAATGACTATAACAACAAATACCTGACAGGGCTTGCTGCAGTACCACACTCGTTTACAACACGAGCAGAGAAAGATGGCATGAGCTCCACACACCACACACTGACTGGTGTTCAGCTGTTGTTGTTGTTGCTGCTGCTGCTGCTGCTGCATAGGAGGCTGCTGCTGCTGTGGCTGGATGATAGGCTGCTGCTGTGACTGTTGCCGCACATGCGGCATGTGTGGGCCCGGGGTCAGACGGTGTGGTTGTGACATGTGCTGCACGTGGTCCGTGTTGATGCTGTTCACTGGGGGACACCTCGGCCAAGGTCTGTTCGGCTGCTGTTGATACTGCATGTTGCAACAAGAACATCACATGTACATCACTGAATGAAATAATATTATCAGTATGCAGTTTTAAAGGTAAGGGCTGGGGCAACTCCCATAATTATCTACAACTGAATGATACGCAGCAGGTTGTGTCTTGTCTGTATACTGAGATTCAATTAGATTTGCTTCCCTTTTTGGACCAAATGAAGAAAAAAGCGCTAATATTTCAAAATCTAAGTGGTAAACTTATTTGTTTAGTTTTTAGTAGAATTTTCCACTTTACATACATATAGGCTACTTTTTGTATGTTTGGCTATGTAAAACAAGGTTGGTAAGATACCTTAATTTAGTCATGTGCAAGCATGTTATATATACCTGTCTTAAGCAGTCACACAAGGGAGTAGATAAACATGGCCGCTTAAGACAGGTGGCAGCCGAGTACAGGTTGCCACATATATAGTCTTTAAAACATTTGTTGTTGTTTCTTGTTTTACCGTCTGTACTGCTAATCAATAGATGTGTTCTTTACAGTTGACTATAAATCAACTTTTGACATGTCGTCTCTTTCAGAAATAATGCAAATGAAATGTATTAAATTAACCGTTCTCAACAAGTTTGTTTTCTTTTTCCATTTAATTATTTAATTCCTACTTCATGCCGTGTATTGTCATAGTAAGTGAATCTACAAATGACAAGTGTAGCCTGCCCAGAGGCAATTAGATGCATGCCAGAGTCATACTTTCTTAACTGATACACAGTCGAGATGTCGGGACTGAATGGGTATTAGGATTCCTGAAGGTGTGAAGATTGGTTATTTGCTGCACCTTATCGCTGTTGTTAAAATACCGCTTTTATATAATAGTAAAACTTTACTGTGGCTGCTTAATTAATACAGGTATTTTAGCAATTTGGGATCCGATTTAGGTGGCCGCTGGCCACGTTAGACAGGTTACCGCTTATATTACAGGTGCATTTACAATATAAATCATTTGGGAGGAAAAAAGTGGATGCTTAAGGCAGGTGACTGCTGAGTACAGGTGGCTGCTAAGACAGGTTTGACTGTATATAAAATAAGCAAATGATGATTACCTTTCATAAATTTGACCCTACACATATTGAGAAGAGGTATTATGAGAATTTTTGATAGAGTTATTTATCAATTTCCATGAAATAGTTGTAACTACCAATACAAGAAACTAATTAAGAGTTTAGTTAGTTAGTTAGTTAGTTAGTTAGTTAACTAATTAAGAAAAAAGACTATGGCTGTTTGTTTTACAATGTTGCTGGTTTGGAGGAAATACTTATTTCAGTTTTCTTCCTTCCCTTTCTCTCCTTGCTCCATGGTATATTCTGTGTATAATTGCTATGTATGGTAATGATTCGGGGCCCCAACCCTGACATTTTCTATTGTTTTTCTGGGGCAATAAACATTTTTAAAAAATACAAAAAAACAACTAATTAAGAGACAGTTACCTGTGCCACACCCATCATTTGCTTTGAGTTCTGAACTGGCATAGTCGAACCACTGCTACTTGGAGCAGCCTGGTGTGGGCTCGGCATGTAAACCGAGGGATTTCGTTGTTTGCTTCCCGAGACTGGACCTTGCCCTCTGCAATCCTGTACAATGGCGCTTCCCTGTGGAGATATCAGGTGTGGAGGAATACCAGTGGGTGGCTGCTGACTGCCATGCATTCTGACCATTGGTGCCTGGAACTGTTGGACTTCAGGCATTCTACCCACACCAGGTGGCTGGTTGTAGAATCCCACCATGGCCTGTCGACACTGTGCTTCAGCAAGCTGATGTGGTGACTGCTGCCGATGCTGCTGCTGTTGCTGCATAAAATGTGTCTGTTGCTGTACCTGATGATGCTGGAATTGTTTCTGCATGCTAGTCATCGGCAGCTGGGAGTCAGACACACATGGGTCTGGTGCCTGCATGTAGGTGTGTGGGTTTCTGCCAACACACCAATGAACCACTTCCTTCTGCTGTCTACCCTGACAGAACTGCTGCTCTTTTTGTGGGTAGTTGACATTTTCTCCAGGCAAAGAATAGGTTTGTGACAGTGGTGTATTGTTGAGGTAATAATGATCAGCAGCAGGCTTTGGACCATTAAATGAATTAGATTCTGAGAAAGGAACCATGTTACCAACATTGCCAACATGACTGATCCGCTTTTGAATATATGCTCCTTGTGATTTTGATGAATTTGAAACATGCTGTTTTCCATTTGAAGCCAGAGGCATCAAAGATGGTACAGTAGTGCTAGGTCCTTCGCCAGTTGTATGATTCACTGCTGGAAATGTGTATGAATCTGGCACTGAAGTGAATGGACCTTTTACAGACTTTCGTGAGTCAACCAGGCCAACTCTCTGCAAACTCTGTATTGCTAGTGCCTCATGTAATTCACGCTGGACACCCTGCTCACGGGATTCTACATCTGGCCGTGAAGTAGTGGGTTCTGAAGTACTGGAACTCTGTAATGTCATTTTGCTACACACATCATTTTCCTTTGTAAGATCAACAACAGGGTATGTCTTGCTTTCATCCCCTTTCATGACCAAATAGTCAACAGGCGTTTTGTTAGTCAAATGAAGAAGTAAATTGGAATTGTGTGGAAGTGACTGTTGTGAATTTGAGTGAACTGTCTTTCTGTTGCTAACACCACTGCTTGCTGCCTGATGAGACAGAGCCTGCAGATTGGATTTCCCAGAGTCTGGGCTACTATGATCTTTAGCAGCTTCAGGTTTCCTTGGATACTGTTCCTTTGGACCTTTTATCATATTTGACTTAGGTGATGTACGCGATGGCCGGTTTGTAGAGGCTGCCAAAGAGAGACCTTCAGTATTTTGTGAAAGTTTCCTCCTACCACTCGCTACATCTGCTTGGGACTGTTCTTCAGCAGGAATAATTAAAGTGCCTGCGATGTGGAATGGTGGCTGTGAATGGGCAGAGTGAGGTGAATTGAGGCTTTGTGTGGCAGACCTCCAATTTGATGGCTCGTGTATGGGAGACAATCTCTTAATGTATGGGCAGGACAACACTCCTGGATATGGTATGGAACAAGCCTGCTCTATATTGTATGTAGTCTTCACTTTGTTTTGATGTGCAGGGATCTTATTTTCATCAGATTTCAGGTCAGCATTGTTTAGATTCTTCCTATAGGACTGGCGTGCTTCTAACATTGCAAGATTTATTAGCTGCACAATAGGCCGTCTCTTCTCGGCAGGAAGATTTTCTGAAGATTTAGTCTTAGATTTCGGTAAACTGGATATTTCTTGCACATGATCATTGGTAATAACCGAACGTGATGTTGAAGTGGAACTAATGGACAAATCTAACTGTTGTTGTCCATGTGGCTCTTGCTGTCCTGCTGGCTCTTCAGGTCTCTGTAAAGTTGTTGTTTTCAAATCTTTTGCCGAGATACCAATTTCAGATACCAGTGCTGGATTGACATCAGTTTGAGTAGCAGGTGTACCAGCAGCAGTTGGCGGCTTCTTGCACTTAGATGAAATAACTTTGAGAATATGGGCCTTCTGCTTGTACAGCCTTAAAATATGTCTTCTCTCTTGTTCTTTCTTAGCTGCCAGAGCTTCAAGCTGTCGAAACTCAAGCAGATGTTTCTGAAATTCTTTGTTATACATATACATGTCTTGTACTGAAGAACTTATAGGAGCTGCTGTAGATGAATAAAATGGAAATGCTTCTGATGTCTTCTTATTAAAACCAGGTTGTCCTGGATCAGCAGATACCGATGATGATGGCTTGTCTTTTTCGTGTTCAGGAATACATATAACTGACAGATCAACAGGAAGAGCTCCGTCATGTGCCTGTTTTTTGGCCACATCTTGTCCTTGTGTGGTTCTGAGAGGTGTATTAGCAGGCAGCTTGGTCTGAGTAGAAGTCACAGTGTCAGATTTAGAAGAGATCATAGACACAGACCCTGGTACTAATGACTTTGCTGAAGTTGAGGGACTTGTTATGCCTGAAATAGATGTGACAACAGCCTGCAGAGAAAGTGTGTTGTCTCTTTCAGACTGTATATCACGGTGTTCCTGCACATTTTCATTATCAGTGTTACTGGCTGTTGTAGGCAGTTTCTCTGTTGGTGTTGCCTCCAGTTGAACTCTGTCAGTGATACTGCTGGACTGATGACAATTAGGATGATCCTGAGAGTACGTTGGTCTCATTTCTGTAACTTTAATTGGCGAAACGACAGAAATACGAGATATATTGTTGAAAGTGTCACCAGATAGGATTTCTTCACTGATTTCACCTGAGACAATTGGTGCAAAACTAGATTCAACTGATGTAGAACCTGAAGCAATTGTTGCAGAACCAGAGGCAGCTGGTGCAAAAGAAACATTAAGTTTGCAACCCGTCAACCGTGTGACTTCCCTTGATAGAGAAGACTCTTCACCAGTCCTTTCACTAGGCTGATGGATTTGAGGCAAAACCTTCTGAACAGGGGGATACACTTTCTGTTTGCTTGTAGATATAAATACTTCTGAAAATCAAATTACAACAATGTATCACTTTTCATCAAACAATGTTCCTTACATTAGGCAGTATCCAGCAGTATTACTAAAATACGTTTTGGCAAAACTACTTTCATTATTTAAGTCATATTGTTTTAAACAGTTACAACAGAGTGCAACCAGAGTCTGTGTTGCTGAAATGGGGAAATATCCACTAAAAATAGACTGGAGCTCATCTCCCTGTTACTACTGAGAAATATGTGCATTTATAAAATTTTGGAAGATGGATTTCGCCGTATTACAAACATGAGGATGACCAGAAACACTGGGATGTATAAATAATCTAAACAATAAAATATAATTACATGTAAATAATGTCTGATTTCAGTTATCAAAAATACCTCTAACAGTGAACAATACATAGTGGTGTTTAAAAACTATAAGGTTCTGTCAATACCTTGTCTCTTCGTGCTGAGGTCCATAGGCTTATTGGAATGGCCATCAATTGTCCTGCAACAAAATAGCTCACAGTCATATTTATACAATCACATAGTCAGCTTTTTAAGTACTGCTATAAAGGGAAATAAACAAATTAAAATGCATCTAAGAAAAGCAAGACCGAAAAAAGGTTTCTTGTCACATAAAATAATCTTCATGTTAAAAGCTTTTGAAAGCAAAAATGGGAATTTGATAATAACCAGAATTTATGATTGCATTTATTATAAATAACCAAAAAAAACACCACTTGGTGTTCACAATGAACTAAATATACATGTTGATGTATGTTAATTACTCTACACAATTCATTCTGTGTATTGCTCCACTGGTTTGTTTACAATGAACTAAATATGCATGTTGATGTATGTTAATTACTCTACACAATTCATTCTGTGTATTGCTCCACTGGTTTGTTTACAATGAACTAAATATGCATGTTGATGTATGTTAATTACTCTACACAATTCATTCTGTGTATTGCTCCACTGGTTTGTTTACAATGAACTAAATATGCATGTTGATGTATGTTAATTACTCTACACAATTCATTCTGTGTATTGCTCCACTGGTTTGTTTACAATGAACTAAATATGCATGTTGATGTATGTTAATTACTCTACACAATTCATTCTGTGTATTGCTCCACTGGTTTGCATGTTTACAATGAACTAAATATGCATGTTGATGTATGTTAATTACTCTGCACAATTCATTTTGTGTATTGCTCCACTTGGTGTTTACAATGAACTAAATATGCATGTTGATGTATGTTAATTACTCTGCACAATTCATTCTGTGTATTGCTCCACTTGGTGTTCACAATGAACTAAATATGCATGTTGATGTATGTTAATTACTCTGCACAATTCATTCTGTGTATTGCTCCACTGGTTTGTTTACAATGAACTAAATATGCATGTTGATGTATGTTAATTACTCTGCACAATTCATTTTGTGTATTGCTCCACTTGGTGTTTACAATGAACTAAATATGCATGTTGATGTATGTTAATTACTCTACACAATTCATTCTGTGTATTGCTCCACTGGTTTGTTTACAATGAACTAAATATGCATGTTGATGTATGTTAATTACTCTACACAATTCATTCTGTGTATTGCTCCACTGGTTTGTTTACAATGAACTAAATATGCATGTTGATGTATGTTAATTACTCTACACAATTCATTCTGTGTATTGCTCCACTGGTTTGCATGTTTACAATGAACTAAATATGCATGTTGATGTATGTTAATTACTCTGCACAATTCATTTTGTGTATTGCTCCACTTGGTGTTTACAATGAACTAAATATGCATGTTGATGTATGTTAATTACTCTGCACAATTCATTCTGTGTATTGCTCCACTTGGTGTTCACAATGAACTAAATATGCATGTTGATGTATGTTAATTACTCTGCACAATTCATTCTGTGTATTGCTCCACTGGTTTGTTTACAATGAACTAAATATGCATGTTGATGTATGTTAATTACTCTGCACAATTCATTTTGTGTATTGCTCCACTTGGTGTTTACAATGAACTAAATATGCATGTTGATGTATGTTAATTACTCTACACAATTCATTCTGTGTATTGCTCCACTGGTTTGTTTACAATGAACTAAATATGCATGTTGATGTATGTTAATTACTCTGCACAATTCATTTTGTGTATTGCTCCACTTGGTGTTTACAATGAACTAAATATGCATGTTGATGTATGTTATTTACTCTGCACAATTCATTCTGTGTATTGCTCCACTTGGTGTTCACAATGAACTAAATATGCATGTTGATGTATGTTAATTACTCTGCACAATTCATTCTGTGTATTGCTCCACTTGGTGTTTACAATGAACTAAATATGCATGTTGATGTATGTTAATTACTCTGCACAATTCATTCTGTGTATTGCTCCACTTGGTGTTCACAATGAACTAAATATGCATGTTGATGTATGTTAATTACTCTGCACAATTCATTCTGTGTATTGCTCCACTGGTTGGTTTCATTCACCAAGACACAGATTTACAATTATGTATATTCAGTAAAAACCAAATCAATAAATATACTGAGAGAAAGGAATAAGATGGTATTGTTGGCCACATGTCAGTCACTATCAGCGTCATAATGTCTGTATTCAGCACACAGATATAATGCTTGACTCAATGTCAGTAATGTGAGACTGAATGTCAGTACTGAGAGATTGAATGTCAGTAGTGTGAGACTGGATGTCAGTAATGTAAGATTGAATGTCAATAATGTGAGATTGAATATCAGTAATGTGAGATTGAATGTCAGTAATATGAGATTGAATATCGGTAATGAGAGATTGAATGTCAGTAATGTGAGACTGAATGTCAGTAATGACAGATTGAATTTCAGTAGTGTCAGGTTGAATTTCAGTAGTGTGAGGCTGAAAGTCAGTAATGTGAGTTTGAATGTCAGTAATGTGAGACTGAATGTCAGTATTAGAATGAATGTCAGTAATGTGAGACTGAATGTCAGTAGTGAGAGATTGAATGTCAGTAGTGAGAGGTTGCATGTCAGTAGTGAGAGGTTGAATGTCAGTAGTGAGAGGTTGCATGTCAGTAGTGAGAGGTTGCATGTCAGTAGTGAGAGGTTGCATGTCAGTAGTGAGAGGTTGAATGTCATTAGTGAGAGATTGAATGTCAGTAGTGAGAGATTGCATGTCATTAGTGAGAGATTGAATGTCAGTAGTGAGAGGTTGAATGTCAGTAGTGAGAGGTTGCATGTCAGTAGTGAGAGTTTGCATGTCAGTAGTGAGAGATTGAATGTCATTAGTGAGAGGTTGCATGTCAGTAGTGAGAGGTTGAATGTCAGTAGTGAGAGGTTGAATGTCAGTAGTGAGAGGTTGCATGTCAGTAGTGAGAGATTGAATGTCAGTAGTGAGAGATTGAATGTCAGTAGTGAGAGGCTAAATGTCATTAGTGAGAGGTTGCATGTCAGTAGTGAGTGGTTGAATGTCAGTAGTGAGAGGTTGAATGTCAGTAGTGAGATGTTGCATGTCAGTAGTGAGAGATTGAATGTCAGTAGTGAGAGATTGAATGTCAGTAGTGAGAGATTGAATGTCAGTAGTGAGAGGTTGCATGTCAGTAGTGAGAGATTGAATGTCATTAGTGAGAGGTTGCATGTCAGTAGTGAGAGGTTGAATGTCAGTAGTGAGAGGTTGCATGTCAGTAGTGAGAGGTTGAATTTCAGTAGTGATAGGTTGAATTTCAGTAATGTCAGATTGAATGTCAGTAATGAGAGATTGAATGTCAGTAATGTCAGATTGAATGTCAGTAATGTGAGACTGAATGTCAGTAATGAGATACTGAATGTCAGTATTGTGAGTTTGAATGTCAGTAGTGTTAGATTGAATGTCAGTAATGTGAGACTGAATGTCAGTAATGTCAGACCGTAAGGCAGTTAACTTGCTATCACTATGGATGAGGGTTTTGCTGCAGTCTCTCTTTCCTGTTGGTGTTGGTGTCAGCCCTTATTTCTTTTCATCAGTACATTTAGTTTTAAATAACTTTTTTCTCTTTTTTTTCATTTACAAATTCATATTGCAAGTGAACGCAAACTCACTTTAAAAGCTGTGACAGCATTTTGCATGTTTTACAAAATAATGATTAAAAGTTAGTTTTGTTTAATGACACCACTATATCACATTGATTATTATTCATAGCCTATTGGATGTCAAACATTTGGTAATTTTGACACATGATCTCAGACGAAACCCACTAATTTTTCCATTAGTATGGTGCATTGGTTAGCCAGCTGTCTAGGATCGATCCCTGTCGGTGGGCCCATTGGGCTGTTTCTCGTTCCAGCCAGTGCACCACGACTGGTATATAAAAGGTCCAGGTATGTATCATCCTGTCTAATGAACAGTGCATATAAAAAAGATCCTTGCCAGTAATGTACCTGGTTTCCTCTCTAAGACTATATGTCAGAATTACCAAATATGTTTGACATCCAACAGCTGATGATTAATAATGCAGTAGTGTTGTCAAACCAAACAAACTTTAACAGTTAATTTTGGTTAGCCAGCTGTAATAACTGCTAAATAACTTGATAAACTGTACCAATGAAGGAAGAAGAAAATGGTTTATTTAATGATGCACTCAGCACATTTTATTTATGGTTATATGGCATCAGACATATTGCTAAGGACCACACAGATATATGGAGAGAAAACCCACTGTCGCCCATTCATGGGCTACTCTTATTGATTAACAGCAAGGGATCTTTTATATGCACCGTCCCACAGACAGGATAGTACATACCATGGCCTTTGCTACATCAGTCATGGAGCACTGGCTGGAACGAGAAATAGCCCAATGGGGCCACTGAAGGGGATCGATCCTAAACCGACCGCACATCAAGCAAGTGCTTTACCACTGGGCTATGTCCAGACCTGTCAACCTTTAGACAAGAGAAAGCAGGAGGTGTGTGTTGAAAAAGCAGGAGATTTTGTCAAAAAGCAGGAGATTTTTAAATTCACACAATTTAACCCAAAATCGCAAGATTTAAAAAAAAACATTATTACAATAAGTTATATGAATACTTTATAATGTCATATATACTTCTTAACCTTAGATCTTGGCATTAAAAAAAATAAAAAAATATTAATTTTTTTTTTTTTTTTTTAAATATGTATTAAATCATAATAATATTTAAACTTTAAAAAAAAAAAAAAAAAAAAAAAAAAAAATTATCCAAAAATGTTAAGAACATGAACAAGAAATACAAAATTTAATTAGTACATTTACGGTATTACACTTACAGCCTTACAGGTTGCGTTACATTATCATTTGTGGTTAGTGTACCTAAGTACCAAAGACAAATTTATATAAATCTTATAAATTAATATTCAGTTTTTACTATAATGAGGAACGGTGGCGTGGTACTTATTTAAAATCATTATAATGATGCAATAAACATTGTATTTTCATTAATCATAAGTAAAACCTCATTACGGACATCGTGTAAAATATACCGGAATTATACCCATTTCCGTGAGTAACTTTATGTCAATGTCAAACACAACATTTTTTAATTGTACAAAAAATAATTTCTTGAAGTGTACCCTTATAACCAACATTTTACTGCACAAACATACAAAATTAACTGACACAAGTATGTTTATACAGCTAATTGGTCTTTTCGTTGTCTTGCTGTGACATGTGATTTTAACATGCATCGTGTGTATCGCTGTCAACTCGGAGTCTGGCAGTTCAGATTCGTCATAGTTGCATTATGTAATCCAGTGGGAAGACATTTTACAATTCAGAGGTGTTATTAGAACTAAATTGGATAGTTTTTTTTTTTTATATGGCAACACTGAATGTCAATACACAGCCTGTTGAATTAGCGGCAACACGCATTGTAGCCATTACGATGACAACAAACATTATAATTACATGTCATTTTATAAACTCCATGTGCTTTTTTAACAATATAAATAGGCTATCCCACAATTTTCACTTCGGCAAAGGTTAAACAGTCGGGACAATTCGGCCTGTTACATTCTCAGAAGCCGAAAGTAGTCGACATTTGCCGAATGAGAAAAAAAGGCAGAGTTACTTCCCTTCTGTTATTTTGACAAAAGAGGATCGATTTTTTTTTATACTTACAAAAATGTCATTTAAAAGGAGAAACTGTCTCCCGCACAGGAGAAAGGAGATTTGATCAAATACCGGGAGACTCCCGCGGAATCCGGGAGGGTTGACAGGTCTGGCTATGTCCCACCTCTTTGTACCAATGAGTGCTGGTTTCACAGATGAGAAATAAAATTTACAAATATATTCTTGCTCATGGGTGACAGCAGGAGCCAAAACGAGAATAAATAGTAACATAATAATACTGTCCAACATAGAGCTGATGATGTGATTTACTTTCTAGCTGTTTAAACTAAAGTTCAAGCACAAATGTCCTGGGCATGCAACTCCGAGCTGCCATCTAGGCTGCCTTTCCAAGATGGTGTGCTATGTTTGGTTTGACCATGTAGGTATCTTCGTTTGGACCATCAACAGTTAAGGCTGGTATATAACCTTAGCAATGTGTTTGCTCAGTGACCCAAAATGTAAATCTAAGATGCCACCATTTTGTTTACAAGAAAACCACCACTCAGGTTTTATAATCAGTGTGAAAAACTAAATGCACTTTAACATCATAGACTATTCTTATCTATAGCTGAAAGTCATTGACACTAGATTTAAAGGTCCATAGCTTTTTTGTTTCTCATAAAAGGTGTATGAAGTAGAGTGGACTTATATCTAACACCATGATGACCAAAAACATAAAATACAATGTGTATGTGCCACAAATTATAATTTAAGCAAAAAGAAGAAGTTTGTTTTGTTTAACGACACCACTAGAGCACACTGATTTATTAATCATTGGCTGTTGGATGTCTTAGAGAGGAAACCAGCTACATTTTTCCATTAGTAGCATGGGATCTTTTATATGCTCCATCCCAAAGACAGGATAGCACATACCACAGCCTTTTATATACCAGTCGTGGTGCACTGGCTGGAACGACAAATAGCCCAATGGGCCCACTGACAGAGATCAATCTCAAACTGACCATGCATCAAGCGAGTGCTTTGCCACTGTGCTACGTCCCAGCCCTAATTTAAGCAAGAAGTCAGAAGTAATATGTAATGTAAAAGCCAAATGCTTATAACCCTCATTTTGATGAGCCAGTGATTTTAACTGCAGGATGCCTTTTAAATGTGTTTTCCCATAGACAGGACAACACATACCACAAAGGATTTATCAAAGCTTTCTTGCCAGACTCCCATGGTTGATCAAATTGGGAAAATTAGTGTGAAGTTAGTCATAATTACAAAGTTTTTCAGGCCATTGAATTTATGGATAGATTTAAAGAATATTATTGATTTGGAATTTAAAGTAGGTAAATTGGGAATTTTCAGGATCATTTGCTTTTAGGAAGAAGCTGATGATTGGTACCCTATAAAACCTGAATAAATCTCAGACCACAGTTTTCAATAAAGTAATTGTGGATCCCTGGTAAAAGTTTTAATTTTCTGCTGGGGTCATGCACCTATGAACCAAATTTAGTTGAACAGCAAATATCTATATGTATATGTAATCCCTTCTGTATACTGTACAGATCCAAACAACATAAACAGATTAAGTATGGCAGTATTGATCATCTGCTATTCATGTCAAAGAACTTTAGAGTTATTAACAGGAAATTACGACACCTTTATTTTGACATACACAAGAAATGTCAAATATTCCTTTACCATTTCATCTCCTTGTGCATTCATCGAAATAATAAAAAATATTCTAAATGAAATTTTGTACTGAAAGTTTTCCACTGTTTTAATAATGAAAGCATCATGGACAAATTATGTGTATGAATAACATTTCATTACAAATTTAAAATTGAATCTCTCTTTAAATTATGTCAAATCAATTTGCATGTTTTGCAAGTCATGATGGTGTTTCATTTAGACCAATATTATTACTGGTTAGCAAGCTGTAAAAAAAACCTCTTCCAATATCTCGATATGTCACAACAGATGGTACCAAAATATCCTGTTATCAACCATAGAAAAATATGTATTAAAACTGAACTAACCTGTGATTATCATCTGTCTTGTTATTGTCCACTTCCCTTGGACTACCAGAATCTGAAGGTTCTTGAGAACCACGATCTACTGGCCTACAGTTAGATAAAGAGTCCTCATCATCATCTTCATCATTCCCAGCAATAGAAGCAGGTAGTCTGTCAGGAGAGAGCTCTCTGTCCTTGGCATTTTCAACTGTACTTTCTTGCATCACAAGAACATCGTCTCTATCTTTGCTAGCACTGTCAGGGTCTTCATTCAAGGGAGGCAACTGTGAGGTAGCAGAGTCTGCTGGAATGTCTATTTGTAGGGGGTTTTCTATGTCAAGTGTTGTGCTTGCAAATAAATTGTCCAGTTTGTTTTCTGCATCACTGGAATGAACAGCTACCTCTCCTAGTCCATTCTTTTCACTTGGGTGTTCCTCGCTTTGATTGTTGTTTTGTTCAGCATTTAATTTAGCAACTTTACTTTTACTAGACTTGGCTTTACTTCTTGACCGCCGTTTGTGCCGTGATTTAGATACTGGGCTGTGATGGTCAGGAGAAGAATTGAGGGAATGACTGATCTCTACTTTCTCCTTGCTTGATGAACTGTTCTGCTCATCAGGAACTATATCCGGAGATGAGTCGGTACTTCTTTGTGGCGATGTTGATTCTTGTAGTTTGTTTATCTTCTTCTCCAACCAGTTGTGACGTGGTAATTCACGCTGAATTCGCTCTGAACTTCTAGCAGAAACTGAAATGTTAAGTGTGCAATCTAAATGGAATTTTGTTCCATCCATTCATCCATTCATCCATCCATTCATCCATCCACCCATCCATCCATGAATGATTTCAACACAGAAACTTGACCACCATCTTTATTTCGACTTGGACTGCACATATCTTACTACAGACTGGTTTGTGTGACTCATGTTATTAGTCTACAAGAATCACCACTAGAAGTGGGAGTATATAAGGACAAAATATTTAACTTTGATAAACGGCAACTCACTGTTTTTAATCAAAACTCAGTGGTTTCAATCACAACTCAATGTTTTCAATTACACCTCAGCACATGGTTTAATCAGAAGTGATTAAGTATCAAGCATATGGCAATATAGTCTTTAAAAAAACACTTACCAGCAAGGGCTCTGTTAATATGCACCTAACCAAAGACAAAAACTACTATGCTGCATGGTTACAAAATAATGGCCAATAGGTGGAGGACTGATCCTATAGAACTTATTTATTCCTTCCTTCATTCATTCATTCCTTTATTTATTCATTCAATACATTTATATTTGTATATATGGGCTAATGGCCTTACATACAACATTGAACTGAATTGACCACATTCATTAATTTTATATTGATTTTTATGCTCATGTCCTGTTAGGGTTCATCAACCCTGTCTTGGACCATCACCCCAGCTATCTGGTCAGTAGTTTATGAGAATGATGTCAGAGTAAATAGTGGTCAAAGCTTAAACCATCCTCATTTAGTCTGTAAAAAACTATTGTTTGTGGGAGCTGGTATTAGGTTGTTAACCTACATTTACCAGCTTCAAGTTGGATGAGTATAACAGGCCTTGCTGGTGTTGTGGTTAAGCCATTGGACATAAGGCTGGTAGGTACTGGGTTCGCAGCCTGGTACCGGCTCCCACCCAGAGTGAGTTTTAACAACTCAATGGGTAGGTGTAGCACCAGAACATACTCTTCTCTCTCACTAACCACTAACCAACTAACAACAAACAGTGATGTGATACTTATTTTTTTAAATAAAAGCTGAAAATATCTTTTAAAAGCTGAAATCTCTATACAATACCTAAATAAAGGTCGTTTGTTAGCATTACCAATCAAATCCAGTTCATTTTGTGAAAATTCTTTTTAGCAAAAAAAAGCTCAAATCAGATAAAAAGCTAACAAATCACATCCCTGAACTAACCCATTGTCCTGCACAGACAGCCCAGATAGCTGAGGTGTGTGCCCAGGACAGTATGCTTAAACCTTAATTGGATATAAGCATGAAACTAAGTTGAAATGAAAATGAAGGATGATTATAAACCACCCTACCATCAAGATGAGATGAGTTAATAGTTATCACTATCACTGTTCTCCAAATCCATAACCAGGCTGGTGTCCTGCCATGATGGTGTACCATCCTCATGATCCAGTCACATTTACAACATCTTGGCATTTCCTTCAAATCGAAACTTTTCTCACATACACTATACACACGATTTGTGTCCTAGATGCCAAAAAATTGGATATACACGTATAAACCAATTCAAAATTACCTTTGGGAAGGTTCAATGACATCTTCCTCCCCTCCTCCCCCACCCCACCCACCACTGCATTGGGTTATGCATAAGCAGTGCTTTTATGACGTCCTGTTCAGCCGTTGCACCATGTTATAGTTGCAGAAATGTTGAATATTAACACAAATCAATGTCTTAACATTAAGTTTATAATGATACTAAAACATTTTTTTTCAAAACAGAAAAACATAAACCACCCACAAAACCCCCACAAAACCCCCACTAAAATTGTTGGTGGTATTATACATGTATTTGTATACATGTATAATATTTGTAAATGATTAATTCCCTCTGTATGCAAATGCTGCTGTCACTGGCTTCTAGAACGGCGGGTTCTAATGCATGTAGTATGCTCTCACTAATTATCAGGTACATGTCTCTGGCAGATGTCAGTGAGTTCACTACTTTATTTAACATCCTGCTTATGGTTACCAGTAGTTTAAAACCCTTGGGCCATTTCTGTACAAGTAATGCTAGTCACAGCCTGACTAAAACAGTGTTTCTGGAAAAATTATTTCTTTACAGGTAAATAGTCTGACTAAAATGGTATTTCTGTATAAACCATTTCTGCACAGGTAAATAGTGTAACTGAAATGGTATTTCTGTATAAACCATTTCTGTTCTAGTAAATAGTGTAACTGAAATGGTATTTCTGTATAAACCATTTCCGTACAGGTAAATAGTGTAACTGAAATGGTATTTCTGTATAAACCATATCCGTACAGGTAAATAGTGTAACTGAAATGGTATTTCTGTATAAACCACTTCTGTACAGGTAAATAGAGTAACTGACATGGTATTTCTGTATAAACCATTTCTGTTCTAGTAAATAGTGTAACTGAATTGGTATTTCTGTATAAACCATTTCTGTTCTAGTAAATTGTGTAACTAAAATTGTATTTCTGTATAAACCATTTCTGTACAGGTAATGCTAGTCACAGCCTGACTAAAACAGTGTTTCTGTAAAAATAATTTCTTTACAGGTAAATAGTCTGACTAAACTAGTGTTTCTGTAAAAATAATTTCTTTACAGGTAAATAGTCTGACTAAAACAGTGTTTCTGTAAAACATCATTTCTGTACAGGTAAATACTGTAACTAAAATGGTATTTTATCTGTATAAACCATTTCTGTACAGGTAAATAGTGTAACTGACATGGTATTTCTATATAAACAATTTCTGCACAGGTAAATAGTGTAACTGACATGGTATTTCTGTATAAACCATTTCGTTCTAGTAAATAGTGTAACTGAAATGGTATTTCTGTACAGGTAAATAGTGTAACTGAAATGGTATTTCTGTATAAACCATTTCTGTTCTAGTAAATAGTGTAAATTAAATGATATTTCTGTATAAACCATTTCTGTACAGGTAAATAGTGTAACTGAAATGATATTTCTGTATAAACCATTTCTGTACAGGTAAATAGTGTAACTGAAATGGTATTTCTGTATAAACCATTTCCGTACAGGTAAATAGTGTAACTGAAATGGTATTTCTGTATAAACCATTTCCATACAGGTAAATAGTGTAACTGACATGGTATTTCTATATAAACCATTTCTGCACAGGTAAATAGTGTAACTGACATGGTATTTCTGTATAAACCATTTCGTTCTAGTAAATAGTGTAACTGAAATGGTATTTCTGTACAGGTAAATAGTGTAACTGAAATGGTATTTCTGTATAAACCATTTCTGTTCTAGTAAATAGTGTAACTGAAATGATATTTCTGTATAAACCATTTCTGTACAGGTAAATAGTGTAACTGAAATGATATTTCTGTATAAACCATTTCTGTACAGGTAAATAGTGTAACTGAAATGGTATTTCTGTATAAACCATTTCCGTACAGGTAAATAGTGTAACTGAAATGGTATTTCTGTATAAACCATTTCCATACAGGTAAATAGTGTAACTGACATGGCATTTCTGTATACACCATTTATGTACAGGTAAATAGTGTAACTGAAATGGTATTTCTGTATAAACCATTTCCGTACAGGTAAATAGTGTAACTGAAATGGTATTTCTGTATAAACCATTTCTGTACAGGTAAATAGTGTAACTGACATGGCATTTCTGTATAAACCATTTCTGTTCTAGTAAATAGTGTAACTGAAATGGTATTTCTGTACAAACCATTTCTGTACAGGTAATGCTAGTCACAGCCTGACTAAAACAGTTTTTCTGTAGAAGTAATTTCTTTACAGGTAAATAGTCTGACTAAAACAGTGTTTCTGTAAAATATCATTTCTGTACAGGTAAATAGTGTAACTAAAATGGTATTTCTGTATAAACCATTTCTTTTCTGGTAAATAGTGTAACTGAAATGGTATTTCTGTATAAACCATTTCTGTTCTGGTAAATAGTGTAACTGAAATGGTATTTCTGTATAAACCATTTCTGTTCTGGTAAATAGTGTAACTGAAATGGTATTTCTGTATAAACCATTTCTGTACAGGTAAATAGTGTAACCGAAATGGTATTTCTGTATAAACCATTTCTGTACAGGTAAATAGTGTAACCGAAATGGTATTTCTGTATAAACCATTTCTGTACAGGTAAATAGTGTAACCGAAATGGTATTTCTGTATAAACCATTTCTGTACAGGTAAATAGTGTAACCGAAATGGTATTGCTGTATAAACCATTTCTGTTCTGGTAAATAGTGTAACTAAAATGGTATTTCTGTATAAACCATTTCTGTTCTGGTAAATAGTGTAACTAAAATGGTATTTCTGTATAAACCATTTCTGTACAGGTAAATAGTGTAACTAAAATGGTATTTCTGTATAAACCATTTCTGTTCTGGTAAATAGTGTAACTAAAATGGTATTTCTGTATAAACCATTTCTGTACAGGTAAATAGTGTAACCGAAATGGTATTTCTGTATAAACCATTTCTGTTCTGGTAAATAGTGTAACTAAAATGGTATTTCTGTATAAACCATTTCTGTTCTGGTAAATAGTGTAACTAAAATGGTATTTCTGTATAAACCATTTCTGTACAGGTAAATAGTGTAACTAAAATGGTATTTCTGTATAAACCATTTCTGTTCTGGTAAATAGTGTAACTAAAATGGTATTTCTGTATAAACCATTTCTGTACAGGTAAATAGTGTAACCGAAATGGTATTTCTGTATAAACCATTTCTGTTCTGGTAAATAGTGTAACTAAAATGGTATTTCTGTATAAACCATTTCTGTTCTGGTAAATAGTGTAACTAAAATGGTATTTCTGTATAAACCATTTCTGTACAGGTAAATAGTGTAACTAAAATGGTATTTCTGTATAAACCATTTCTGTTCTGGTAAATAGTGTAACTAAAATGGTATTTCTGTATAAACCATTTCTGTACAGGTAAATAGTGTAACTAAAATGGTATTTCTGTATAAACCACTTCTGTACAGGTAAATAGTGTAACTAAAATGGTATTTCTGTATAAACCACTTCTGTACAGGTAAATAGTGTAACTAAAATGGTGTTTTGTAAAAGAAAATAATTTATGTACAGATAATCAACTGGGGCAGGACTTATAAAGTCTCAAAACACACCTAAGCTGGGCTAACTATTATGGTTGGATAAACAAGGATTGGATATGAGGAGGTGGATGGCAAAATATTTTGACAAATAAAATATACCAGAGTAGAAGTTTGAAGTTTGTTTTGTTTAATGACACCACTAGAGCACACTGATTTATTAATCATGGGCTATTGGATGTCAAACATTGGGTAATTTTGACATATAATCTAAGTCTTAGTAGCAAGGGATCTTTTGTATGCATCACCCCATAGACAGGATAGCACATACCATGGCCTTTGATATACCAGTTGTGGTGCACTGGCTGGAACGAGAAATAGCCCAACAGGCCCACCAACAGGGATCAATCCCAAACTGACCGTGCATCAAGCGAGCGCTTTACCACTGGGCTACGTCCTGCCCTGCCATATTAGAAAGAAATTAATAAAACAAAAACCAGTCTCGGTGGCACAGTGGTTAAGCCATCGGATTACAGGCTGGCAGGTAGAGGGTTCGCAGCTTGGTACCGGCTCCAACCCAGAGCGAGTTCTTAAGAGCTCAATGGGTAGGTGTAAGGCCACTACACCCTCTCCTCTTTTACTAACCACTAATCAACTAACAACTAACCCACTGTCCTGGACAGACAGCCCAGATAGCTGAGGTGTATGCCCAGGACAGCATGCTTGAACCTTAATTGGATATAAGCACAAAAATAAGTCGAAATGAAAAAATGAAATGAAAATAAAACAAAATTCAAAGGACAGAAAGGAGAAATGGTGGAAAAAGCAAAACAAAAGGAAAAGCAGAAATAAAGAAATCGGTTTTTTTTAACGCTATAAAGTTGGCCAACATCAACTGTTGTGGTTGAATAGACAAGGACTGGGATTTGGTGGTGGACAACAAAGAAATGAAAGAGTAGGTAGAGCAGGAAGACTTTAAATGAGATGGAATATTCAAAGAGAGAGAAAAAGGAGCAAAGTGGGAAGTAAACAACAACAAAAAATCCCATATTTTAAAAAACATTTCAATGTTGGCGGATGTCAAGTGTCGTTATAATCCATACAAACAATGGTGAACGAACGTACCTGAACGGGTGAGAGAGTCCTGCATCACTCCATGTTCACTGTTCAAACGGCGCCGCAGTCTTTTTGGTGGAAGAATGGTGGGCAGCTCTTCACAGTCTGCTGAACAAAAACATCAGTAGGTGAATGATCAACATGTTCATCACACTCTGTGACACTGGTGCTAATTGCTTACTTAACAACAGAATGCTACCGAGGGTTAACCCGCTGCATCTCCTAAAAAGTACAACTCACAAAACAAGTTACTTTTAGACTAAGAATATAAATTTAGTTCAATTTAAAACATTTTAAATATTATGGTTTTTCTTATCTTGATTTATAAAATATGTACATTTGGTCGATGCTTAGAGACAAATTAAACCTTAATATAGGAATTTTGCAGTGTTGGATAATTCCAAACTGCCATATTTGATTTCCAGAAGGCATGATCCTATATATATCTATTAGGCATTTATGGCTTTTAACTACCACTTTTTGATCATTAGATTACTTATTACTTACAAGTTCTTATTTCAATTACCGATTTTAGTAAATTTACATTTCTAGGAATCCTGTGTTTGTGGAAGCTTAAATGCATTTTATGTGACCCAGAAAATCTACAGAACAGTTAGTTGTGTGACTTCTACTGAACATATGTTTACACACAAACTGTCAATGACGAAGGTGGTTAAATGTTATCAGCCAGAGAGTGATTATATAACAATATGTGACACAAAACATCTGTGAGACATTTCAAACTGAGATGACTAAAACTGGAGATGAATACAATTCAAATATGAATAATGTCAGAGATAAAACATTTCTGTACAATGTATGATAGAAAACATACCACAATAGTGAAAAGCACATATTTTGGAAATAAACAAATTTCAATAAACAGAAACGCAGTAGTATTGGCCCATGAAAACTGCATCTTGGTTTGGCAGTTTTTGCTTCTTAAAATGTCTGTTTGTTTAACAAGACCACTAGAACACATTGTTTTATTAATCATAGGCTATTAGATGTCAAACATTGGTTATTTTGATATACATGTACAGTCTTAGACAGGAAACCTGCTACATTTGTCCATTAGTAACATGGGATCTTTTATATGCACCATCCCACAGACAGGATAGCACATACCATGGCCGTTGATATACCAGTCATTGTGCATTGGCTGGAATGAGTAATAGTCCAATGGGCTCATCAACGAGGATCAATCCCAGACAGATCACGCATTAGCCGAGCATTTTACCACTGGGTTATGTTCTGCCCAGTCTCTTCAGATGAACTATGTATGAGGATCAATCCCAGACAGATCACGCATTAGCCGAGCATTTTACCACTGGGCTACGTCCTGCCCAGTCTCTTCAGATGAACTATGTATGAGGATCAATCCCAGACAGATCACGCATTAGCCGAGCGTTTTACCACTGGGTTATGTCCTGCCCAGTCTCTTCAGATGAACTATGTATGAGGATCAATCCCAGACAGATCACGCATTAGCCGAGCGTTTTACCTCTGGGCTACGTCCTGCCCAGTCTCTTCAGATGAACTATGTATGAGGATCAATCCCAGACAGATCACGCATTAGCCGAGCATTTTACCACTGGGTTATGTCCTGCCCAGTCTCTTCAGATGAACTATGTATGAGGATCAATCCCAGACAGATCACGCATTAGCCGAGCGTTTTACCACTGGGCTACGTCCTGCCCAGTCTCTTCAGATGAACTATGTATGAGGATCAATCCCAGACAGATCACGCATTAGCCGAGCGTTTTACCACTGGGCTACGTCCTGCCCAGTCTCTTCAGATGAACTATGTATGAGGATCAATCCCAGACAGATCACGCATTAGCCGAGCATTTTACCACTGGGTTATGTCCTGCCCAGTCTCTTCAGATGAACTATGTATGAGGATCAATCCCAGACAGATCACGCATTAGCCGAGCGTTTTACCACTGGGCTACGTCCCACGCCTGTCAAAAATGGCTGCTTAATTGACACCTTCTAATGAGCAAACTGAAATCCAGGATCAAAATGCCACTGGAAATATATATATCATGCTTGAACTATTTTAATGCAAAGAGGACCCTCAGCTTTTTGTATTGAGTCCAACATTTCTTTTTTAAGATGAAAAGAAAAATGTTTGTTAATAAAAAAAATCATCCCAAATCAAATGACACAAGTGCCAATAAAATATGATTCAAGAAACTGTATTAATAATGACAATATACAGAAACATTTTGAAATACTAAAACAAGAGAAATATCTCCACAGACTGAGAACAAACCAGGTTAAAATGTGCTCAAATACACAGTGAAGCAAAGGATATCCATTAGAGAGGTAACTATGGGAGATTTAAATGTCATGACGATATATCTCTGACAAAACCAAACTGTTCACTGAGATTAACACTTTTGAAATTAAAATATTTTGCTCTCTGATTCTAAGGTAATACATGTAGCTACATATATGTATGCATAAGTTCCATACATTGTATATTCATTTTGGCTGGGGAAAAAAACAAATTTAACATTCTCTTAAATATGATTTTTGGGGATATTTAAAAAAAATAAAACACATTGCTCATGTCCAACGGATTTTTTTCCCAGTCAAATACATTTTAAAACAGCTTGTAAAAAAAACCTCCTAAAATAAATGGAATCTAAGTCCACTTAGCATTATTTTCTAAAACAGAAAAATCAAAACAAGTGAAAACAGAATAGAATTAATAAATTATTCAGCTGAAAAAAAAAAACCCTGCTAATATTGCTGTAATCCAATACGTATACAGAATCAGCATTGAAAGCAAAGGATAAAAATTCCAACACTGTGAGTTTTAGGGGCACCGTGAGTTTTAGGGGCACCGTGAGTTTTAGGGGCACTGTGGTATTCAAAATAACTTGCTTCAGTCAAAGCAGAATATGTACATACTGACGCAGGCTGAAACTCTCCAAAATAGACACGACACAACTGACGAGTTGCAGACAGAGCTGAGTGAATCCTTCCGGTCTGTGAGAAAGTCTTACAGAAAAATGAAACAAATTATTCTTGACCAGGCAGTGTATTGACCAAAGTACCGGTACACAGGTATTCAAGAAAACAAGAACAACATTCAAACAACAGAAAACTCCCAACTTATCTTTTAAACAGACAACAAAGAATCAATGAACACTGGAAGATACATCTACTGTTACGATCTCAATACTCACAACAGACACTGTTATAAGCAATTATAATTGAAACATTAAAAAAAATAATAATAAAAAAAGGAATGAACAATAATTTGCAGAAGTTTAACAACCCACGCAAGCTTCTGTAATGAAATCTGAGTGATAATGGGTTCCTTAGTGTGGAGGGAAACAGACCGAAATGTTTTATTTAATACCGCACTCAAGACATTTTAATTAGGGTTATATACCGGTATTGCATTGGACATATACATACAGAATTTCACATATGTTGTTTTCGCTTCCTAGTTATTGCACAAGTTTATTTTGTGCAAGAATATATACTACGAGACCATTTAGCGGTTGAGTGGTATGTTCTTTCGCAAAATAAACTCGTGCAATAAATAGGAGACGAAAACAACGTATGTGAAGTTCTGTATTTATTACATACCTTCTTTTATGTTTTACAAACCGGTTTTTAATTTAACGTCATAACAACACTTTGTTAAATCTGTGATCAAAACTCCTTTCATGGATTCATTTAATGTTAAGAATCATACTCTGTGGCAGCCTTGTGTAATGTTTCAAATACAATATGACGTCATTTGTAAATCATATATGACGTAAGTAAATAAAAGGCGCTAACTGCTGTAAAAAGAAAAAGGAAATTCCCCATTTAAAAGTTCCGGTCCAGATTGCACATATGTGCGATACAGAATAAATTTATTACACTGTTTCAAAAGGTCTTTATCATTATAGTAAGAATGAATAGGTATGTAATAAAATTAATGACCACACAAAGAAAGAAAAAAAAGTTTTATTTAACAACGCACTAAACACATTTTATTTACGGTTATATGGCATCATACATATGGTTAAGGACTACACAGATATATATAGAGGAAACCCACTGTCGCTACTCCATGGGCTACTCTTTTCGATTAGCAGCAAGGGATCTTTTATATGCACCATCCCACAGACAGGATAGTACATACTATGGCCTTTGTTACACCAGTTGTGGAGCACTGGCTGGATCGAGAAATAGCCTATTGGGGCCACCAATGGGAATCGATCCTAAACTGACCACACATCAAGCAAGTGCTTTATCACTGGGCTATGACCCACCCCTTTTAATGGCCACAGAGTTATTGACACATGCAGTTTGGTGAATGGCCACAGAGTTATTGACACATGCAGTTTGGTGAATGGCCACAGAGTTATTGACACATGCAGTTTGGTGAATGGCCACAGAGTTATTGACACATGCAGTTTGGTGAATGGCCACAGAGTTATTGACACATGCAATTTTGCCATATAGTCTTAGAGAAGAAACCCACTACATTTTTTTTTCCATTAGCAGCAAGGGATCTATGACAAGTGAACCCTCTGTAAATGGGAATTCTCTCAAACATACCTTTTAATAGGCTCTTTTTAAATATCGGTCTAGAACATAACCTCTCTAAACCAGATACCCCTTAAAAGTGGACTTTTTACTTGATTTCATGGCTGACCTGTTTTGAGGGATTTCACTATATATATATTTATCATGCAATCACTGTATTCATTGGCAAGATATGATGACTAGATATGATGACAACACCCCAATGCTCATTTCTAGCCCAGAGGACAAATGTTACCTTCCCGTGACTCAAAAACTAAGCTTCTTTTATGGCTTTCGCAGGACTAATATATATATATAGTGAGACCTCATTACTACAACATTTACAACGTCCGACCACAAATTGTTGGGAACGAACGTACACCAACGTTATTCTGTTCATTACACCAGAATTCACATTTTCCGACATGGACAGAACAAACGTGCATCTGACGTCAAAAAACCACCTCTTTATAACGACATTACATTATCAGAGATGCCATATGTCATTGGCAAGTGTCACATGTTGTCCGAGTTACCTATGTCAGCCAGATCTAGATCTGTAGATGTGTATTGCTTTTGAAAATAAACCTTTAGTCTCATTCAATTAAAGGATTAACTTTGAAAAATCAAGTTAACTAGTTTTATGACATTTTGTAAACGAAGTAGGTACCAATCAATTAGATTGACAGTGAATGTGCCTTGATTAATAATAATATACTTAGTATTTAATAATGGTCTGTGATCCATCCCTGTCGGTTTTCACACATGGTCTCAGATGAAACCCACTAATTTTTTCCATTAGTATAAGCATTGGTTAACCAGTTGTCTAGGATCGATCCCTGTTGGTGGACCCATTGGGCTGTTTCTCGTTCCAGGCAGTGCACCATGGCTGGTATATTAAATGATGTTGTATGTGATGTGTATCCCTTGATACTATTGACACCCAATAGCCACCAATTAATAAATCAATGTGCTCTAGTGGTGTCATGAAAAATAAAACAAATTTTTATAACGGCAATTTCGAGGGATGAACATAGTTGTTGTAACAAGGTTTAACTGTGTGTATATATATATATATATATATATATATATATATATATATATATATATATATATATATATATATATATATACACACACACTCTTCAAAAAAGTAAAGGAGCCTGAAATATTAATGTTAATATCAACTATTACACAGAACATACGTTTTGACCACAGACATCCTAGTAAAGAACGTCCAGGTCTGTTTATCAACACACCGAATCACATTCTATAGTTTGCATGTGCATCATGCATTTGCCCCGTACACGTGCGTGGGGTGTCATTCTCGATTTTGACAATTTCCAGGAAGGTCGATTAATCACTGTGGAACATTATTTCTGTCAATCCTTTTCATTCTGTTGATCATACAGTTGTTACCATTTTGTTTTTAGTCATTTTTATTGTTTGAATTTGCGATTTACTGATAAAAAAACGTCAAATTTCAAATTTCACTTCTGACCCCAATCGTCCTTCAAGATCTTTGGTGGTCATAAAAATGTTTGCCCAATTAATTCACTATTATCATATAACCATTCTCCACAGCTAATATACCTTACAATTTTGGTAAATGTAAATTCTTATTAGAGTTCCCCTACTTTTTTTGAAGAGTGTATATATACAGTCAAATTTTGATAACTCCACCTTCGATCTCTCAAAAGTATCAATCTCTCAACCTGAAGTGATGGTTTCGGCTGAATTGCTGTACAAACTAGTAATAACAGCCTTCGAAAACGCAAACTTCAAACACTTTATAAACTAGATCTCTTGACCTAATTCTTTGGTCTTGCCATCAAGATTTAATATATTATGCACCTCCAAAACTCAACGCGTGTGGATTGATCGAACTGTTGTTGCCGATAGTATTTTAAAGACGAATGAATTGTCAATCAGGTCAATCAGACGAAGCACGCTTGTCTTGCGTGGTCTGAGCTGTCGAGAATTAAGGTGATCATTTTAGAATAACAGGTCGCCAACTAAGCGGAACGAACTGACCCTGTGTTTGGATGTGGGTGTTTGTACATAGAGAGCCTCACTACATAATACATAATTACAGACAATCTGGTTAACTTCAAAGAGCACTTGTAATAATTGTTAGCGCTGTTGCTTTCTAATGATTTTTCTTATTTAAATTAATTATAATAATTTAAAATAATTATGTGAAAAACAAATGTACTGAGTGTTATTCAGCATTCAGTGTTTTCTTTGTTAGTTACGTTCCGCCATATTTTGACATCTGCAAAATACATCAACGTTCATTATATCATTTACGTCTTTCATATGGGTTATCTTCTTTGTTTTGTTATTTACTTACTAATATACGCAAAATAAATGTATCACAGGCGTCGGAAGATGCCAACAAAAGGGGTTGGGTGACAGTTGTATATTAATTAATTCACCTTTCAGGGTGTATACTACCAAATCAAATCCCATAGACGACAATAGTAACATATGCGGCTAAAACTCCTACCTGCAACGTATCAACCGACATAAACGCCACGGATATAAATACTACCACCCCTTACACTTGAAGTGAATCAGAAAAAAATGGGGGTCAAGCTGCTCGTTTCTGAGATAACGGGTAGCATCTATGACTACCCTAGTTTCGCACAAAATTTGAGTACTTTTTTTTACAGGTACCCCATACATGTTTCAAGCACAAGGCTACTTGACACATTGGTACTAGATGAAATAAAATTGCACATTTATTTTACCCAGATGAAACTATTATTTTTTACAACCAACACACTCACATTTATAACCAATCACAGGACTTGTGGTGTTCAATTCTCTATCAAAAGTTCGGTGCACCTCGAACTTTGACCCAGCCGGAAGTTATTTGGTATAGTACTACCTATACTGATAACATACATTTTTCAAAAAGTGTCCAGCTATGTGTCTTTATGACAACCAGGATCTGGTGTATTCTGACATAAACTGACAACCTCACTGAAACTGTTGTTTCTACAGTGCAACCTAATATAATGTACACCTCAAAAAGCATATATATTGCATATAGTTTTGTACAAATGCAATATGTCATATTAAACAACAAAATGTTTTAAAATAAAACTCCTGAAGATATTTACTTTCAGTTGGGTGTGTGTACTCAGGTATATATGTAGAGACAACAAAGATAGTCAGAGTACCTCTACCCCTTTAAAGAATGCCATTAAAACACTTGATTGACCCCTAGATTATGAAGACCTTAACAGGCACATCAAAGAAATATCAGTATTAAAAAAAAAACACACTGTCTGAGGAAGGAAACACAAACATGACTGTACCTGTATGAAGTAATGACTTAATGTCCTGAACATTAGTGTTGGGAGGAAATCCTGTATGCTGGGTGTGGGTGTCTTCAAGTTACCAGGTGTGGGAATTTCAAATCCATCGGCCATGCTGATTTTCATAATGAACCATCAAAACCATTGGCAGCCACCAATATTCCTGACTATATTTTATTTATAGCCTACTGTAGTTGGAGGTTTTAATAGTTGTGATATCTGGAATAATCATGCAGCTTTAACACATTTATTTTTGATTAATTACTGAAAAAAAACTATTTTTAAATGACAAAATTACCCGAACATCTATTTTCTTGCATTATTTTCTAATCCGGATGAATACAATATGTACATTAGATGTATTCCTACAATCTGTAATCCAGCATTTTATTTAGCTAGTAACATTAGGTAATACAGCTTTAACAATAAAATAAATTATCAACTTAATCCAAGGCAGATAATCAAATCTGAAAAAATTGGTTCTGAATCTAGTATAAACTCAAAATGCTTTTCATGAGAGCTAACTAAGTGATTATTAAGAAACAAAAATGATCTGGAGATCTAAGTATATGTTTAACAACCTTAATGTTATGTACAAATAAGAACAGAAGGCACAATAGTGACAACAAATTTAATTATGTTTTTGGTAAAGTTTTTCTTCAAATTTACTTTAAATTTTGCATAAAACTACAAATTTGTCTAAAATATAACTTAGCACCCTATAAATATGTCAAAATGACAATAAAAATCAACTTCTTTACAAATTTGAGTTTTCAGAATTTCATACATAAAAAATTAACAATGTTAATGGAAACTAAAGACATTAACCCACTATTGGCACATGCTATTTTTAATATAAAAATAAATTGCTATTAAAATCTTAGTTCAGGTTGCCTATATATAATACCATATTTAAGAGCAGTTGTATATGGCAAGTCAAATACCATGTAAAAAGAAATTATTGAAATCTTTACAGTATGAATTATAGGCCAAAACCAACTTTTCTTCAGTGCTAACTTTGATTCAAACTCCATTCAGAGCCATGTACAGAGATTATTGTCAAGGTCAAGGTCATTGTGAACTTGCATGATCGAGTGATGGCTAATTAATCAACCAGTATAGTTTAATTAAATAAAATGACAAAATCATAATATTTTTTATTATGCACTGAATATGTGCTATAGGGTGTATACTACCAAATCAAATCCCATAGACAACAATAGTAACATATGTGCGGCTAAAACTCCTACCTGCAACGTATCAACCGACATAAACGCCACGGATATAAATACTACCACCCCTTACACTTAAAGTGAATCAGAAAAAAATGGGGGTCAAGCTGCTCGTTTCTGAGATAACGGGTAGCATCTATGACTACCCTAGTTTCGCACAAAATTTGAGTACTTTTTTTTACAGGTACCCCATACATGTTTCAAGCACAAGGCTACTTGACACATTGGTACTAGATGAAATAAAATTGCACATTTATTTTACCCAGATGAAACTATTATTTTTTACAACCAACACACTCACATTTATAACCAATCACAGGACTTGTGGTGTTCACTTCTCTATCAAAAGTTCGGTGCACCTCGAACTTTGACCCAGCCGGAAGTTATTTGGTATAGTACTACCTTCAACTGAGGATGCATAGTTTTCAGAGTTTAGAGGTAGGCAGTGAAGCACACTCTCTTACAATATTAAGTGAAACCACCCAGCTGCAATGCAGTTTCAAATTTGATCTCTTATATATTAATTTTGAAAACTCCCTGAAACTCGAACTATTTCCATGTCCCCTTCAAGATTGAGTTATCGACGTTTTACCATATGTATATATATCCTGCAATCACTGTATTCATTGGCAAGATACGATGACTAGATAAAACTCTATATTTTCAGTCACTGACCAAAAATATAGGTCATGTGACATAAGCCCCACTCAACTCAAGTATTTCAGACTAGATTTTCAATAAACATACTCTTTAAATCATTTGTTTTAGTGCAGTAATACAAATAGCTTTTAGTTTTAGCGATAACAATACAAAACTTATATATTTCTTGATGAATTAAGAGTTTAGAAATGCTTTTTCATTGTGACAGAATGTAGCTAGCTGTCTTACAAAGAATGACATCATGTATCTTGTATGACGTCATACGGCAAAAGCTTTTCTATGTTGACGATACTCGATTTGCATACACAAAAAATGGAATAAATAATGATTTTCCAACTATTCCTGTAGGATTGCAGGATAAAAGAAATAACTTGTCAGTGTCTTATAATATTGGCTGATATCTTAAAACAGTAAGCAGTTATTCTATATATATATAGACATACTCATGAATATGTTTTGTACACACAAAAGTATTGGGAGATAAAATCCAGTTTGGGCTACTACAAATAGGATATTCAGACATGAAAAATATATTTATAAATCTGTGATTTAAGAGGATACTAAATAAGTGGCCATTTGATTTATCTTACTAGTTGTTTACAAATGTATCAAATGAACAAAAGCAAGCTCTGCGTACATGTTTAAACAAGTATCAAACAGTCATAAATATAGTATTCTATTTATAACCAACCTACAATAACCATGCTATTTCTTGGAAAGTAGTAAAAATGTAAACATTTACGATGCCATAACCTAATGGATAGGAAGTAAAATTTAATGCTATAAGAAACTGAGGGAATATAGATGAGTTCGCTACACCCAACTCTGAAAGGCTATCATTTTAAAACACCAGATCAATGGATGCATGTACAAAGAGATGAATGACTCTTTAACATTCACCCTATAGTACAAAAAAAAGACCACATCGCATATAACAGTAGACATTGTGGTTAATATATTTACACTAAATAATTGGCTTCAGTGGTGTCGTGGTTAAGCCATCGAACATAAGACTGGTAGGTACAGGGTTCGCAACCTGGTACCGGCTCCCACCCAGAATGAGTTTTAACAACTCAATGGGTAGGTGTAAGACCACTACACTCTCTTGTCTCTCACTAACCACTAACAACTAACCCATTGTCCTGGACGAACAGCCCAGATAGCTGAGGTGAGTGCCCAGGAAAGTGTGCTTGAACCGCAATTGTATATATAAGCACAGAAATAAGTTGAAATGAAATGAATACACTAAATAGGAATGTTGTTATGACCAACCATTGGTATGTTGTCAGTGGCATCATTTAGGACACAAAAGAAATAACTTTAAAAATCCTCTGCAGGACAATGCACCACCAGAGGGAGTTCACTTAAATGAGATGTTACTTAAAACATAGCGTGTCAATGATCTTTCTCCACATGTAGCCCAGTGGGAAACTGATGATAAGATAAACAATCAATGTGCTCTAGTGGCGTCGTTAAATAAAACAAACTTTACTTTTACATGTATATATTTGATAGAGAAATTTCTTTATTTGATTTTCACCTAATTCTAGTTTCATTTACATTTGGTAATTTGGTGAATAATTACAACCTGATTATTATTATTATAACTATTTTTTAATAAATTTTATAGATTTTAATGTTATTCCTATTACATTTTGTTTTACAATGTGCAACACAAAATAGAATGTAAATGTTTAATGCACGAGTGTTCATATGAACAATGGAAATACGAGTTTATGTACATATATGTACAATGACAATCCATACAGTTACAATCAATATATTTAATATTAATGCCATAGCTACCTGTATCTGTATATCATGTGTGTGGTTTTAGACCGCAGACTACATTGTCTAGAAGTGACTCACATGTTTTATTCCATAGCTACCTGTATCTGTATATCACGTGTGTGGTTTTAGACCGCAGACTACATTGTCTAGAAGTGACACATGTTTTATTCCATAGCTACCTGTATCTGTATATCACGTGTGTGGTATTCCATTTTCTTGGGGTTTTGTTTTTCAATTAAATCTATACAGTTCTAATACAGATGTTTAAAGTTTCACTGAAATTCCCGCTGTGACTGCGATTCCATTTGCATTCTCCTCGCAGATTTGTATAACTTTTTTTTTCAAGCCTCGTCTCCCGGTATCACAAAACAACTATTAACAATAACACGATTCTCTCTATGTCATCATTTGGTCACTTTTCCTCTCAGCTCCAGGCATGGCATTAAAGGCATAAAAAAAAGTTCACTGATTAAAGTTATATAGCCATGGCATAATTTATAGATGTGAAACATTGTGGTGAATTTCGACTCATGTTGCAGTACGTCAGTGTATTTGACTGACTGGAAAGCACGGAGTGTATGTTCTATAATTAAACAATGTGCAAATGTAGCTGAAGCTGTGAGATCGTGACAATTGTAGCAGATGTTCCACATTCGAAATAATGTTGCCAAATAAATCAATATTTCAAATTCTCATTTCGTTCAAAAGTTGCACTTACATTTTCTAGGATGTTTTTTGTTTGTTTATATAGGAGGATATTTAAAGTAGGGGTGATCAAACCTATTTAAGGAGTGTAGTGGGTGCAGGGGGATGCAGAATAGATATTTCAAATTCTCCTTTCATTCAAAAGTTACACATTATATTTTCTAGGATACTGTTTGTTTTGTTTGGTTTTTTATGTGGGGTTTTTTATGTGGGTTTTTTTTTTTTGGGGGGGGGTCTTTGGGGGTGGGGGGTGTTATTTCACCAAAAGGCCATATATATATAGGAAGGATATTTAACTTCCATGTAGAAGACTTGAGACAAAAATGTATAAAAACATAAGATTAATGATGATGACGATTTTGATGATTATGATGATGATGATGGTGATGATGATGATGATGATGGTGGTGGTGGTGGTGGTGGTGGTGATGATAATTATGATTATGATGATGGTGGTGATGATGATAACAATGGTGGTGATGGTGATGATGATGATGATGATGATGATAACAATGGTGGTGGTGGTGGTGGTGATGATGATGATGATGATGATGATGATGATGATGATGATGTTGATGATGATGATGAAAATAAAATAATATTAATTTGAGATCAGTGATCCATAGAAATTAGATTTATATGTTCACATACAAAATTGATTACATATTTTATACCAGCTTATGGCAGTGAATTACTCGTATGTGATGTACACATTTGCACACTGCTGGAGATCAGCAAGTAATTTGTTTGTGATAGATTCAATTCTGCTCTTCAGCAAATATATTATTCCAATGACTGAAATATAAAAGCACCAAATTTGTTTTGTTTTCACTCTGTGACTAACAAATATGTTACTGGTCATTTATGATCATTATAACCTGTTTTAAAATCCTTCATGGCAATCTGGAGAAATTTCACACATAATGCACCAGCTCTATCTGTCTTTCAATTTAATTGAGAAATTTTATACGAACATCAATCCTCACTTCATTGATATAGTTATTCTTGCTTTGACATGTACCCAGTAGCTGATGTATTTTTTGTGGTGGGGAGTCATTAAACAACCAGTGATTGATTGATTCATTGACTGTTTCATTGATTCATTCATTGATTCATTCATTCATACATTTCAACTTATTTTTGTGCTTATATCCAATTAAGGTTCACTGGGTTAGTTGGTAGTTGGTTAGTGAGTGAGAAGATGGTGTAGTGGCCTTACACCTACCCACTGAGCCCTTAAGAACTCACTTTGGGTTGGAGCCAGTACCGGGCTGTGAACCCTGTAGTCTGTAGTCTGATGGCTTAACCACTGCACCACCGAGGCCAGTTAACATATGCCAAACATTCTGCAAATCACTGCAACAACATGTTGGCACATACACAAATTAAGGGCTGTGTACTCTCTGTTAACATCTCATCATCTTTTGTATTTGTGCATACAATATGATCTAGCTATTTAGAGTTTTCAACAAATATCTCTGTTTCACCACATACAAAATGTATATGTATCATACAAGTACCAACTTCAAACTGCTGGCTCAGGACACACGAAAAAATCAGTTTTTGTTGTATTATACATAATATGTTAACCATTTGCAAATTTTTCAAAAAGTGTCAACAGTTTTCTTAATGCAAAAATAGATGGGGAAATAACTGAAGTATGTAATCAGCAAAACTGAAGTTATTTAGAAACACCCCACCAACATTATACACCCTGTTGCACATTTCTACAACTGTAGGTTAAGGTCATCTATATACGAGGGTGAAATGAAAAGTTTTGAGCCTAACTATGATGGAGTGCTGCTAAGAGCGATGAAACTTGGTAGGCATATAATTAAACTTTTCTGATGACTAACTAGCTATTTTGTTTGAAGTTCACAACATCTTTGGTGACTACAGCAGGACTTTGAAGTTCAGAGGTATCAACTTTTCATGAAAATGGAGAAAACTGAGTACCAGGCCGTCATCAAGTATCTGAATTTGAAAGGATTAACTCCTACGCAAATCCATGCTGATATGGTCAGTACATTAGGAGATAGTGCTCCCTCATCTGCCACTGTGAAAAGATGGGCAGCAGAATTCCAAAGGGGGAGAAAAAGCATTGAAGATGAACCAAGGTCTGGCAGCCATTCAACTACCTTCACACAGGAAAACATTAATCATGTGCACCAAATGGTGATGGATGATAGACTATTTACTTTTTGCTCCATAGCTGCTGCCATGAGCAAGGCGAGAACATTCTAACCAAAGAACTTGGAATGTCAAAGGTTTCTGCTCGATGGGTACCACACCTTTTGAACCCTGATTAAAAGTGAACCAGACTGACCATGTCTATGGAAGACTTGGCGGTTTTTAGAGCAGATCTGGCTGATTTCATTGAACGTTATTTGACTGAGAATAAGTGTAATTGAGCTAGAAACCAAGAAACAGTCCATGCCGTGAAAAGGCAAAGGTCATTTCATCTGCTGGGAAAGTGATGGCCATAGTTTTTTGGGGATGCCAATGGGGTTGTGTATATGGACTACCTTCCAAAGAGCCAGACCATTATTGGGAAGTATTATGCCAACTTGCTACGGCAGCTGTGTGAAGCTATCATGAAGAAACGACCGGGGAAGTTGACAAAAGGTGCATTGTTCCACCAGGAAAACGCCCTTCTCACAAGTCCGTCATTGCAATGGTTACTGTCCATAACTGTGGTTTTAGCCTCATTCAGCATCCGCCATACTCCTCTGATCTGGCACCATCTGACTTCCATCTCTTCCCAAACATAAAGAAACACTTAGCTGGCAAGCATTTTCATGCTAATGATGAGGTCAAAACTGCTGTCAAAGCAGGGATTCAGGCACTGCAGCACCGCTGACAGAAATGTGTGGACCATTAAGGGGACTACATTTGTACATTGAAAAATAACTAGTAAAGAAACTCCTTCCAAAAGTGCAGCATAGTTAGGCTCAAAACCTTGTTGGATGCCATTTATCACATTAGATTTACAGGATTTATATTATCACTCCTAAAAGTGAGGAATTGTAAATATATCTGGAATACTACAGTCAAAAATAAGATGGAAAGCAATATACCTTCTTGTGAAACTGTTTTTGTGCAGCATTTGCTGGCTGACCCCTGTCAGTTTAGACCTAGCCAATTTAGACCTTTGCGGAGTATGTGCATGCTGTAAGCAGTGGTTCATTGAAGACACATTATTTTCAAATGGATAGTCTATATAGAGGATTCATCATGTGTGTTTTTTAATATGGAAAATATCAATTGAATCTATATTAATCGGTATGCTGAGACAAATATCATTAACTAGACGAGGTTGATACTTTACATATTAAAAAACCTGAGTAGTGAATTCTATTTATCCTATAACACTTCTAAAATAATATTTTAATTCAATATTTAGTAAATCACAGTTTTAAAGTCGCCTCCATCTGTAATATTACATCATCACAACTAGCACAAATGTTATGTAGTTTGACATCACGTACTTTAACTAAATCTCATGAAAACGTTACACTCAGGTATACAGGTCTTGTTCGCTTGTAAACAAAATGAGCCATTGACAGCAAAACATCATTAATTGAGTTAATAATGGAAAATAATAAATGAGTTTATGACATGGATATTATGGGTAAGTTATAGGATAAAATATGATACTAATATGTGAATGCCACTGATTAGGCAGAATACAATGTCTAAAAAGTGTATCTAGTATATTAGGTTCATCAAACAAGATTCCTTGATGATTATTTGGTAGGAGTAGTGTACATGTATGTTGTAAAAACAGGTTTCTTCCCTTTCTCTTCTGTCTCATTCAAGTGTGAAATAAACTTATGTTACAGACACCAAACAGCCATAGTGTGAAATAAACTTATGTTACAGACACCAAACAGCCATAGTGTGAAATAAACTTATGTTACAGACACCAAACAGCCATAGTGTGAAATAAACTTATGTTACAGACACCAAACAGCCATAGTGTGAAATATGTTACAGACACCAAACAGCCATAGTTTTAAATTATGTTACAGACACCAAACAGCCATAGTGTAAAATATGTTACAGACACCAAACAGCCATAGTGTAAAATATGTTACAGACACCAAACAGCCATAGTGTAACTTATGTTACAAACACCAAACAGCCATAGTGTAAAATATGTTACAGACACCAAACAGCCATAGTGTAAAATATGTTACAGACACCAAACAGCCATAGTGTAACTTATGTTACAGACACCAAACAGCCATAGTGTAACTTATGTTACAGACACCAAACAGCCATAGTGTAACTTATGTTACAGACACCAAACAGCCATAGTGTAAAATACGTTAAAAGAATATTCCTTTCCTTTCCTATTATTATCAGTATTTTGCATTTTATCACTTTCAGTACAAATATGCGTACACTTATCCTATCAAAGTTTAATGAGCACAGCCAAGTCAGTCTTATCGCGTATCAAATGGCAAGGTCGAGGCAGGTGAAGATATGAAGCCGTGAACGACTGTACTTAAGATGATTTAGTATCTAATATAAAATAATCTGCGGATGAATTTTTTTTCTTTTTTCTTTTTTTTCTTCTTTGTTTTTTGATGGATGGATGGAGGGCAGTATTTGGGGTTGTTATTTAAAGGGACTTAGTTTTCAAACACTAAGGCATACGTTTTATTATTAGAGCTGTTTTTGATAACTGAAATCATACTTTACTTAGATTTTATTGTTTAGATTATCCATTTCCGTACATTTGAAGTGGTTTTGGTCATCCTGGTGTTTTTAATATCACAAAATGCATTTCTCATATTTTTAAAATGCACATGCATCTGAGAAGTAACAGTTATGGAGTCAAGTTTTAGTCTATTTTTAGACAGTATTTCACCCTTTTAAAGTCACAGACTCAGGTTTCACTCAATTGTAACTTTATCCAAATGTGTTACAGGTTTGTAGATTAACTAAACTTAGTGTGCATTTTCATGTCCCTTTAAAGTTGTTTTAGTGGGGGGGTGTTTTTGTTAATAATACCACCCACCATTAGCTTTCTCCCTTTGGATTTCCAGCTCATTTGGTGGGTGTGTGTTTTTGTTAATAATACCACCCACCATTAGCTTTCTCCCCTTGGATTTCCAGCTCATTTGGTGGGTGGGTGTTTTTGTTAATAATACCACCCACCATTAGCTTTCTCCCCTTGGATTTCCAGCTCATTTGGTGTGTGTGTGTTTTTGTTAATAATACCACCCACCATTAGCTTTCTCCCCTTGGATTTCCAGCTCATTTCTTTCCAAACTGGCAGCTACTCCTATATCATTCAACCTCTATTACTGTCCACTTCCACATCCCAATCCTTGTCTCTCAATCCAACAATGACAAGTACTTGTCTCTGGTTGCTTTCTACGCCACATACCTGCCACTTCTCAGAAAATAAAACATTTCTTTGGATACCCGCTGGTCACATTTATGAATGTGTGACTGATTTGTGGTATAAAACCATGTGACTTTTGTATCCCGACAGCTCTTATTTATCTCCACTCTATTAAGCTGTTCAGGATGTGAGTTAAAAGTGTTAACATATTCCATGCCATCTGTCACATATGACATTGGCTCACCTTCACGTGTTATTGAACTCCATATGCATATTCTTTTTTTTTCAAAGTATAAAGTTACCTCAGTTCAGTATAAATATAACTATCATGTTACAGCCACTTATGCACATTTTTTTATTACTATGTAAATTTATTTATACCCAATCAAATCAATGGTTTATAATTGATGTGCTATAAAAAAGAAGAAGAAGATGCAAATCAAGACTTAAGGGCCAAACTGGGCCACATTTACAAAGCATGTTGGGTTTTTGGGGTGTAACTTTATGTATTTACATAGAGAATAACTAGTTAATGATGTCAGATATCTGCTTTATCCTGTGAAGGTAAGAATGGGAAATTCCGTGAAGCTCTGCCGAGCGGAATTTCTCATTCGGCCTGAACTAGTTATTATTTTTATCCTGCAGACCATAAAATTTAAGGGAAAAGCTATTATATCTGTTATTTCTTCCACATTTTATGATGACCTAGTGGTCAAATGAGCAATTTTGTAATGTAGCTATCGGCGTTATGTCATACGAGTGATGTTAAAAGTCATAATCTGCTAGTATACGTTTATGACTTTTTTTTAATCGGTCATCATAATCTGTCAATAGAAACAGTGGTCCCAGGATAAAATTGTGTTAAACACCTGGATTTAAGAAAAACAGACTTGGTAAATTCGGCCCATGGTGTGTTTTAAAGCTGTAAAAGGGCAAGTAAAAGATCGTGAGTGCTAAAAGTGGGTTTCCATTCTGTACCTCTGTACCAAATACATGTATGTATCTAAATCACCATATTATGTCATGCTTCACGATTTAAACATATATACCATTATAGAAAACAATTTTTAATTTCTGTGCCTTTTTTTATCATCTGAACCCACCAGAAACTGCATTTCAGTAATGATCATATTGGTGGATTATGTAACATGATAACGGCTTGTGGATTGTTCATTCCATCATTTTACACCCAACAGCCAATGTATATATTTTGTACTGGGTGTAATGAAACATTTTGACACCCAATAGCTGATGTGTATTTTTGTGATGGGTCATCATTAAACAGTCATTCATTCATTAATTAAACATTCATTCTTTAATTAAACATTTATTCATTCATTCATTCTTTCTTTCTTTCTTTTGTTCATTAAGTTCCATGATTTTGCCAGTACATTACATACACACTACTACAAATAATAGGAGGTGTGCCCTATTACTTGATGATCAAAATCAGACATGGAGGTGTGCCCTATTATGTTATGATCAAACTAAGACATGGAGGTGTACCCTATTACTATGATCAAAATGAGATATGGAGGTGTGCCCTATTACTTGATGATCAAAAGGAGCACTGTGTGTGCTCTATCACTTGATCAAAATGAGACATGGAGGTATGCCCTATTACTTGATCAAAATTAGATATGGAGGTGTGTCCTATTACTTGATAATCGAACTAAGACAGAGAGGTGTGCCCTATTATGTTATGATCAAACTAAGACAGAGAGGTGTGCCCTATTATGTTATGATTAAACTAAGACAGAGAGGTGTGCCCTATTATGTTATGATCAAACAAAGACAGAGAGGTGTGCCCTATTACTTGATGATCAAAATGAGACAGAGAGGTGTGCCCTATTATGTTATGATCAAACTAAGACAGAGAGGTGTGCCCTATTATGTTATGATCAAACTAAGACAGAGAGGTGTGCCCTATTACTTGATGATCAAAATGAGACAGACGTGTGCCCTATTACTTGATGATCAAAATGAGAAATAGAGAAATGCATCATGTACCAAAATTATGTTTCTGAACACACGGGTAAAAAAAAATCCCAACCAAACATGTAACAAAACCTGAACTTGGTAAACAGTGATACCAAATATAAAAGTGATTGATTAACGGATCACTGAAATGTTTAGGACAAACAGATGAACTCCAACTAATCTTTAATTAAACCTTAACCTAACTTAACTTCATTTATAGTCAATCAAATTCTGCAGATGAACTCCAACTAATCTTTAATTAAACCTTAACCTAACTTAACTTCATTTATAGTCAATCAAATTCTGCAGATGAACTCCAACTAATCTTTAATTAAACCTTAACCTAACTTAACTTCATTTATAGTCAATCAAATTCTGCAGATGAACTCCAACTAATCTTTAATTAAACCTTAACCTAACTTAACTTCATTTATAGTCAATCAAATTCTGCAGATGAACTCCAACTAATCTTTAATTAAACCTTAACCTAACTTAACTTCATTTATAGTCAATCAAATTCTGCAGATGAACTCCAACTAATCTTTAATTAAACCTTAACCTAACTTAACTTCATTTATAGTCAATCAAATTCTGCAGATGAACTCCAACTAATCTTTAATTAAACCTTAACCTAACTTAACTTCATTTATAGTCAATCAAATTCTGCAGATGAACTCCAACTAATCTTTAATTAAACCTTAACCTAACTTAACTTCATTTATAGTCAATCAAATTCTGCAGATGAACTCCAACTAATCTTTAATTAAACCTTAACCTAACTTAACTTCATTTATAGTCAATCAAATTCTGCAGATGAACTCCAACTAATCTTTAATTAAACCTTAACCTAACTTAACTTCATTTATAGTCAATCAAATTCTGCAGATGAACTCCAACTAATCTTTAATTAAACCTTAACCTAACTTAACTTCATTTATAGTCAATCAAATTCTGCAGATGAACTCCAACTAATCTTTAATTAAACCTTAACCTAACTTAACTTCATTTATAGTCAATCAAATTCTGCAGATGAACTCCAACTAATCTTTAATTAAACCTTAACCTAACTTAACTTCATTTATAGTCAATCAAATTCTGCAGATGAACTCCAACTAATCTTTAATTAAACCTTAACCTAACTTAACTTCATTTATAGTCAATCAAATTCTGCAGATGAACTCCAACTAATCTTTAATTAAACCTTAACCTAACTTAACTTCATTTATAGTCAATCAAATTCTGCAGATGAACTCCAACTAATCTTTAATTAAACCTTAACCTAACTTAACTTCATTTATAGTCAATCAAATTCTGCAGATGAACTCCAACTAATCTTTAATTAAACCTTAACCTAACTTAACTTCATTTATAGTCAATCAAATTCTGCAGATGAACTCCAACTAATCTTTAATTAAACCTTAACCTAACTTAACTTCATTTATAGTCAATCAAATTCTGCAGATGAACTCCAACTAATCTTTAATTAAACCTTAACCTAACTTAACTTCATTTATAGTCAATCAAATTCTGCAGATGAACTCCAACTAATCTTTAATTAAACCTTAACCTAACTTAACTTCATTTATAGTCAATCAAATTCTGCAGATGAACTCCAACTAATCTTTAATTAAACCTTAACCTAACTTAACTTCATTTATAGTCAATCAAATTCTGCAGATGAACTCCAACTAATCTTTAATTAAACCTTAACCTAACTTAACTTCATTTATAGTCAATCAAATTCTGCAGATGAACTCCAACTAATCTTTAATTAAACCTTAACCTAACTTAACTTCATTTATAGTCAATCAAATTCTGCAGATGAACTCCAACTAATCTTTAATTAAACCTTAACCTAACTTAACTTCATTTATAGTCAATCAAATTCTGCAGATGAACTCCAACTAATCTTTAATTAAACCTTAACCTAACTTAACTTCATTTATAGTCAATCAAATTCTGCAGATGAACTCCAACTAATCTTTAATTAAACCTTAACCTAACTTAACTTCATTTATAGTCAATCAAATTCTGCAGATGAACTCCAACTAATCTTTAATTAAACCTTAACCTAACTTAACTTCATTTATAGTCAATCAAATTCTGCAGATGAACTCCAACTAATCTTTAATTAAACCTTAACCTAACTTAACTTCATTTATAGTCAATCAAATTCTGCAGATGAACTCCAACTAATCTTTAATTAAACCTTAACCTAACTTAACTTCATTTATAGTCAATCAAATTCTGCAGATGAACTCCAACTAATCTTTAATTAAACCTTAACCTAACTTAACTTCATTTATAGTCAATCAAATTCTGCAGATGAACTCCAACTAATCTTTAATTAAACCTTAACCTAACTTAACTTCATTTATAGTCAATCAAATTCTGCAGATGAACTCCAACTAATCTTTAATTAAACCTTAACCTAACTTAACTTCATTTATAGTCAATCAAATTCTGCAGATGAACTCCAACTAATCTTTAATTAAACCTTAACCTAACTTAACTTCATTTATAGTCAATCAAATTCTGCAGATGAACTCCAACTAATCTTTAATTAAACCTTAACCTAACTTAACTTCATTTATAGTCAATCAAATTCTGCAGATGAACTCCAACTAATCTTTAATTAAACCTTAACCTAACTTAACTTCATTTATAGTCAATCAAATTCTGCAGATGAACTCCAACTAATCTTTAATTAAACCTTAACCTAACTTAACTTCATTTATAGTCAATCAAATTCTGCAGATGAACTCCAACTAATCTTTAATTAAACCTTAACCTAACTTAACTTCATTTATAGTCAATCAAATTCTGCAGATGAACTCCAACTAATCTTTAATTAAACCTTAACCTAACTTAACTTCATTTATAGTCAATCAAATTCTGCAGATGAACTCCAACTAATCTTTAATTAAACCTTAACCTAACTTAACTTCATTTATAGTCAATCAAATTCTGCAGATGAACTCCAACTAATCTTTAATTAAACCTTAACCTAACTTAACTTCATTTATAGTCAATCAAATTCTGCAGATGAACTCCAACTAATCTTTAATTAAACCTTAACCTAACTTAACTTCATTTATAGTCAATCAAATTCTGCAGATGAACTCCAACTAATCTTTAATTAAACCTTAACCTAACTTAACTTCATTTATAGTCAATCAAATTCTGCAGATGAACTCCAACTAATCTTTAATTAAACCTTAACCTAACTTAACTTCATTTATAGTCAATCAAATTCTGCAGATGAACTCCAACTAATCTTTAATTAAACCTTAACCTAACTTAACTTCATTTATAGTCAATCAAATTCTGCAGATGAACTCCAACTAATCTTTAATTAAACCTTAACCTAACTTAACTTCATTTATAGTCAATCAAATTCTGCAGATGAACTCCAACTAATCTTTAATTAAACCTTAACCTAACTTAACTTCATTTATAGTCAATCAAATTCTGCAGATGAACTCCAACTAATCTTTAATTAAACCTTAACCTAACTTAACTTCATTTATAGTCAATCAAATTCTGCAGATGAACTCCAACTAATCTTTAATTAAACCTTAACCTAACTTAACTTCATTTATAGTCAATCAAATTCTGCAGATGAACTCCAACTAATCTTTAATTAAACCTTAACCTAACTTAACTTCATTTATAGTCAATCAAATTCTGCAGATGAACTCCAACTAATCTTTAATTAAACCTTAACCTAACTTAACTTCATTTATAGTCAATCAAATTCTGCAGATGAACTCCAACTAATCTTTAATTAAACCTTAACCTAACTTAACTTCATTTATAGTCAATCAAATTCTGCAGATGAACTCCAACTAATCTTTAATTAAACCTTAACCTAACTTAACTTCATTTATAGTCAATCAAATTCTGCAGATGAACTCCAACTAATCTTTAATTAAACCTTAACCTAACTTAACTTCATTTATAGTCAATCAAATTCTGCAGATGAACTCCAACTAATCTTTAATTAAACCTTAACCTAACTTAACTTCATTTATAGTCAATCAAATTCTGCAGATGAACTCCAACTAATCTTTAATTAAACCTTAACCTAACTTAACTTCATTTATAGTCAATCAAATTCTGCAGATGAACTCCAACTAATCTTTAATTAAACCTTAACCTAACTTAACTTCATTTATAGTCAATCAAATTCTGCAGATGAACTCCAACTAATCTTTAATTAAACCTTAACCTAACTTAACTTCATTTATAGTCAATCAAATTCTGCAGATGAACTCCAACTAATCTTTAATTAAACCTTAACCTAACTTAACTTCATTTATAGTCAATCAAATTCTGCAGATGAACTCCAACTAATCTTTAATTAAACCTTAACCTAACTTAACTTCATTTATAGTCAATCAAATTCTGCAGATGAACTCCAACTAATCTTTAATTAAACCTTAACCTAACTTAACTTCATTTATAGTCAATCAAATTCTGCAGATGAACTCCAACTAATCTTTAATTAAACCTTAACCTAACTTAACTTCATTTATAGTCAATCAAATTCTGCAGATGAACTCCAACTAATCTTTAATTAAACCTTAACCTAACTTAACTTCATTTATAGTCAATCAAATTCTGCAGATGAACTCCAACTAATCTTTAATTAAACCTTAACCTAACTTAACTTCATTTATAGTCAATCAAATTCTGCAGATGAACTCCAACTAATCTTTAATTAAACCTTAACCTAACTTAACTTCATTTATAGTCAATCAAATTCTGCAGATGAACTCCAACTAATCTTTAATTAAACCTTAACCTAACTTAACTTCATTTATAGTCAATCAAATTCTGCAGATGAACTCCAACTAATCTTTAATTAAACCTTAACCTAACTTAACTTCATTTATAGTCAATCAAATTCTGCAGATGAACTCCAACTAATCTTTAATTAAACCTTAACCTAACTTAACTTCATTTATAGTCAATCAAATTCTGCAGATGAACTCCAACTAATCTTTAATTAAACCTTAACCTAACTTAACTTCATTTATAGTCAATCAAATTCTGCAGATGAACTCCAACTAATCTTTAATTAAACCTTAACCTAACTTAACTTCATTTATAGTCAATCAAATTCTGCAGATGAACTCCAACTAATCTTTAATTAAACCTTAACCTAACTTAACTTCATTTATAGTCAATCAAATTCTGCAGATGAACTCCAACTAATCTTTAATTAAACCTTAACCTAACTTAACTTCATTTATAGTCAATCAAATTCTGCAGATGAACTCCAACTAATCTTTAATTAAACCTTAACCTAACTTAACTTCATTTATAGTCAATCAAATTCTGCAGATGAACTCCAACTAATCTTTAATTAAACCTTAACCTAACTTAACTTCATTTATAGTCAATCAAATTCTGCAGATGAACTCCAACTAATCTTTAATTAAACCTTAACCTAACTTAACTTCATTTATAGTCAATCAAATTCTGCAGATGAACTCCAACTAATCTTTAATTAAACCTTAACCTAACTTAACTTCATTTATAGTCAATCAAATTCTGCAGATGAACTCCAACTAATCTTTAATTAAACCTTAACCTAACTTAACTTCATGTATAGTCAATCAAATTCTGCAGATGCAGCACAAAATGTAACCACCATGTATTACAATGATAGTTGTAAATATATAGAGGCTAAAAACATGAACTTGCGTGGTGAACACCTACACCACAGGACTTTAGACTAATCACGCCCAAATTAGGAACAAACATGATGATGTCAAAACATTTCCCCTCCACTTTAATTAGATTAAAATAACTTGAAATACATTTCCGAATATTCATAACCCCTTCAGCAGCTGTTAATATTAATAACATTACTGCAAAATTGTGTTGCACCCACATTTATGAGATCTATACCAAATAAAAAATACTGTCTTATTAAAGGGACAGACCCTAGTTTTTAAACACAGGCATATTTTTCACCCTGTAAAAATGGACACTAAGTTTGGTTAATTTACAAATCTGTAACAACAGAGTGAAACAAGAGTCTGTGATACTGAAATACCATTAAAAATAAACTAAAACGTGACTCCATAACTGTTACTTTTCAGATGCACATGCGTTTTTAAAAATATGAAAAATGCATTTTGTGGTATTAGAAAGACCAGGATGACCAGAAACACTTCAGTTGTACGGAAATGGATAATCTAAACAATAAAATGTAAGCAATGTTTGATTTTAGTGATCATAAATGGCTCTAATAGTGAAACATGTGCCTTAGTGTTTAAAAACTAGGGTTTGTCCCTTTAAAGAATTATTCAAAAGTTTAAGGCAATTAGAAAAACTCTAACCAACACTTCAATTAACAGGGGCGAGAGGTAGCCCAGTGGTAAAGCACTCGCTTGATGCACGGTCAGTTTGGGATCGATCCCTGTCTATTTCTCACTTCAGCCAGTGCACCACGACTGGTACATCAAAGGCCGTGATATATACTATCCAGTCTATGGGATGTGCATATAAAAGATCCCTTGCTGCCAGTAAAAACAAGTAGCCCATGAACTGGCAACAGCAGGTTTCCTCCTTCAATATCTGTGTGGTCCTTAACATATGTCTGACACCATATATCCCTCAATAAAATGTGTTGAGTGCATCGCTAAATAAAACATTTCCTTCCTTCAATTAACACGACTTTAACCAAATGTTGATGGTGGTCTGAAAGTGTTTTTCTTTTATTTTGGCCATCTTGATCTGTTGAAAGAAGATGACTGCTCTAGATATTTGTACTGTTTAATATGTTATGAGTTGAGTGGGTGTAAGCTTTGTGTTCTATTGATCTCTTTAGCACTACTATCACATTCCATCAACAAGATCTTTTCTCATATATTCTAAATAATGGCAAAACTGCAAGGCAGACAGTTTCAGAAATAATTAATAAGCAAAATATTGCAATAATGGAAGTGTCTGACAAAATACTTTAAACATTAATTAATTGTACCCTTTCCTCCTGTAATTGTGGACAAATATCTGTACATATATAAACACATAAAAAAGTTAACATATTGGGTGTTGTACATAATGTTTAATAAACAATTTGTTATATTGTTGATAGCTGTGTGTTATTCAGTTTACTTCTCATCTGCAAATATTAGATGGTTTATTAGTTTATTTTAGGAAATAAAAACATTAGTGCTCAGCCTGTCAGTCGCCACATTCACCAACTGTGATAAAAAATATATAAGTTGCGATAAAATAATCAATGTGGCAAATGTCTCTGGTGATTTTTTTTTTAATAAAAAATAATTAAATACGAGCTCAGTTTCTTCTGATCAGTCTGGCTATGTTATCAATCTCCGATTGGACAAACAATCCATGAATTCATTTTGTTGTTCTTTGTTTATTGCTACATTTAGATTTCTGTTCATTGTTATATAAATGTAATCCAGCACCAGACATCTGAACGCAATGTCAGATTCTGACGAGTTCCATTTGATAGTGTTTCCCATTCTTATCCACTCTTATGGCAAAACAAAAGAATCAGGCTTGATAAAAATGGCATCTTGCTGTTGACCTGCACGGATCTCAATGCGATATAACACTTTGTATAATTCTGAATCAAAAATAGTCATTGGATTCGAAACCCCTCCCTGATCAAGCATTATTGTTTTTTTCTAAATATATTTTCCAACAAAGCATGACTCGATCCCCTTATAAACCAGTCTAGACCATTTTTTCATTTGTCAACTAACATATTTTATACTTTCTTCTTCTTCTTTGTTGTATGCTCAGACAGGGACCCAAGTGTCTCGAAGAAAAGCTGCTGCATTTTGTATGTTCTCCGAGGGGCCAAAGAATTTCTCCTTTAGGGGTTCATCTGAAGGCCAGTCTGGTTTTCTCTGGTTAAATATTTTATACTGTGTATATAAAAATCGAAGTAGGCACCATCTGGCTCCAAGATGAAGAAGTTAATGTAGAGGGCTGGCTGATATAAATTTCAATACTGGGCAATTAGTCATTCGTCATATATCCACAAATTCACCCAAAGGAGTTACGTGACTCGGTTTTTTTATTTGATGAGAAAACTGAAAATTTGGACAAAGTCATTGGTTAAAATGCTGTCCTGTTCTTAAACAATGATCCATCGTCTGGGTTAAGTGATGTCACTGACCACTAACCTTTAGTGATCCTTTCTCTACCAAAAGAAAAATTATATTTACAGTCAAATCATAAAAGAAGCAGTTTTGCATGAATGTTTCCTGTGAACATATTTCCCTTTATGATATAGCACTTGTAACTATGGGGGTGGGACGTAGCCCAGTAGTACAGCGCTCGCTCGATGCATGGTCAGTCTAGGACTGATCCCCGTTGGTGGGCCCATTGGGCTATTTCTCGCTCCATCCAGTGCACCACGACTGGTATATCAAAGGCTGTGGTATGTGCTATCCTGTCTATGGAATGGGGCATATAAAAGATCCCTTGCTGCTAATCAAAAAGAGTAGCCCATGAAGTGGCGACAGCAGGTTTCCTCCCTCAATATCTGTGTGCTCCTTAACCATATGTCCGATGCCATATAACCATAAATAAAATGTGTCGAGTGCATCGTTAAATAAAACATTTCCTTCCTTGTAACTATGATACAGCACCACCTTGCAACTATGATACAGCACCACCTTGTAACTATGATACAGCACCACCTTGTAACTATGATACAGCACCACCTTGTAACTATGATACAGCACCACCTTGTAACTATGATACAGCACCACCTTGTAACTATGATACAGCACCACCTTGTAACTATGATACAGCACCACCTTGTAACAACTATGATACAGCACCTCAAGCAAGAGAGAGAGAAATCCATGTAATTCACAGCCTTACACCACTGTGCCATTGGAACCTGTACTACTGCAGAGATGCAAACTCATTATCTACCAGTGTTAAGGCAGAGGACGTAATAACTATTGCCATAAAAGGCTCTCAGCCAATTATAAAAACATTTTGTAATGCTACATGGATCAATACCCTATATGTAGCTGATTTGTAAGAAATTAGTAGGCTATTAGGCTATGGTTGGAGCTGGGTAATCTAATCATAGGTGATGGGCCACACTGCAAGACACAACATGTTTACCTAAACAAAAATGTTCACATTTTCTAGCCTACATTTTATCTTATTTAGAGGATAACCCTTTGAGTTTCCTGATTGGTTGACATACAGGCACATACCAGTGGTTTAACTGTCACAAATTTAGTTTTAGCACAGTCAATACATGTGAAATTTAGAACAGTAAGCTCGAAGACAACATAGTTGGGTTATCTGTATTACCTTAAGAAAGAAAGAAATGTTTTATTTAACGATGCACTCATCACATTTTATTTACGGGTATATATGGCTTCAGACATATGGTTAAGGACCACACAGATTTTGAAAGGAAACCTGCTGTCGCCAATACATGGGCTACTCTTTCCTATTAGCAGCAATGGATCTTTTATTTGCGCTTCCCACAGGCAGGATAGCACAAACCATGGCCTTTGTTGAACCAGTTATGGATCACTGGTCGGTGCAAGTGGTTTACACCTACCCATTGAGCCTTGCGGAGCACTCACTCAGGGTTTGGAGTTGGTATCTGGATTAAAAAACCCATGCCTCGACTGGACCCAGTACCTACCAGTTATCTTAAGAATACTATTCAGTAGGGAATATTCCAAAATAACACAATTTAGGTACAATAGGAACAGTGTGATATTTTATAATAAACAAGTGATGAAGCAGAAGAAATCACATGACATGACATTGTCATTAAATGTTTATGCCTGGATATGCTGGTATAACATAGTGAGTGATGAAGCAGAAGAAATCACATGACATGTATTTGTCATTAAATGTTTATGCCTGGATATGCTGGTATAACATAGTGAGTGATGAAGCAGAAGAAATCACATGACATGACATTGTCATTAAATGTTTATGCCTGGATATGCTGGTATAACATTCCTCTGGACCCACTCACTGGTGTTGCCAGTGGTCAGGCCCAGGGGGGATGTGCCGGAACCTTTTGAGGATAGAGGCATATTACAAGATTTTCCATATTCATATATATATATATATACACACAGGTATGCCCAAACTAGATTCAGATGGGCAACATGGCAAGAATTGATGAAGCTCAAGTTAATACATTAATAACACATAAACCACAATTAATTGTTGAACCTCAGGTTAATCCATTAATAACACATAAACCACAATTAATTCATGAACCTCAAGTTAATCCATTAATAACACATAAACCACAATTCATTCATGAACCTCAAGTTAATCCATTAATAACACATAAACCACAATTCATTCATGAAGCTCAAGTTAATCCATTAATAACACATAAACCACAATTCATTGATGAAGCTCAAGTTAATCCATTAATAACACATAAAAAACAATTAATTGATGAAGCTCAAGTTAATCCATTAATAACACATAAACCACAATTCATTGATGAAGCTCAAGTTAATCCATTAATAACACATAAACCACAATCAATTGATGAAGCTCAAGTTAATCCATTAATAACACATAAACCACAATTCATTGATGAAGCTCAAGTTAATCCATTAATAACACATCAACCACAATTCATTGATGAAGCTCAAGTTAATCCATTAATAACACATCAACCACAATTCATTGATGAAGCTCAAGTTAATCCATTAATAACACATCAACCACAATTCATTGATGAAGCTCAAGTTAATCCATTAATAACACATAAACCACAATTCATTGATGAAGCTCAAGTTAATCCATTAATAACACATAAACCACAATTAATTGATGAAGCTCAAGTTAATCCATTAATAACACATAAACCACAATTAATTGTTGAAGCTCAAGTTAATCCATTAATAACACATAAACCACAATTAATTGATGAACCTCCAGTTAATCCATTAATAACACATAAACCACAATTCATTGATGAAGCTCAAGTTAATCCATTAATAACACATAAACCACAATTCACTGATGAAGCTCAAGTTAATCCATTAATAACACATAAACCACAATTCATTCATGAATCTCAAGTTAATCCATTAATAGTGTACCACGACTGGTATATCAAAGGCTGTGGTATGTACTACCCTGTATGTGGGATGGTGCATAAAAAAGATCCCTTGCTGCTAATCAAAAAGATGAAGCAGTGACAGCAGGTTTCCTCTCATAATATCTGTGTGGTCCTTAACCATATGTCTAACACCATATAACCATAAATAAAATGTGTTGAGTGCATCATTAAATAAAACATTTCCTTCCTTCCTTCCTAGACATGTATAAATTGCCTGTGCCAGGATTTGGATGAACCCTCTGATGACAATCTGAGGATCTTGTCTAAGCACCATGCTTATAAAACTCAACACCATCATGCTTATAAAGCGTTTAGCATTAACAGATAACACTCACCACTCCAGATTCAAACAGAGTGTGAAACTTTGACACAATGACAACACCATACAAATTGCATGTGTGTGATGTCATGAAAGATTTCAGTCTAGACTCTTAACATTTTATAGGCACAGGCCATGTTATCAGGCCTCAAAGTAGGCAAAGGGTCTGATAACGCATACCGGCCTCGGTGGGGCAGTGATTAAGCCATCGGACTACAGGCTGGTAGGTACAAAAAGATCAGGATCGATGTCATCAAAATGTTTGCCTCAGATTTCTTCACCCAAATATATCTTTTCTAGTTTGCTTCAGATGATTGCATCCCACCAAAATGTGACGCACCACCAGAGTACACTGACAGTGCTCACATTGAGGAGGAGGATCCTTCTTCAGAATAAATTCATGAATGAGTGAAGTATGTATGACCGGTGCGAGTATGACACAAGACTATTTCACCTATAGAGGACTGCCACTCTCAGGACTGACTTTACGGAATGAAGCTTGTTAAAAACTGCACCATTCCAATCATCTTGTAAAGTTAATAAGGTATTATATTATGCCTAATGCTAGGATTAAAATGAGTGTAAGGCACACCAAGACTGACATGTGGCAAACAGAAATGTAATTACAGTGCCTGTCTTGAATTTCTATGAAATAGTGTTAATAAACAACAGAATCTGTTAAATCTTTCTTGAGATGTGCAAGATTAAACACATATTTGGATGGTTTGATACATGAAGGTAGTAAAACAAACTATGAAGGAGTTGATGAAATGTAAGGATAGCATTCGGCTTTGCATCAAACAACTTCATATATTTGTTAACAAATACTGTAGGATGATTTGCTTATGAATTAATTGTGGTGGCATACTGTAGAAAAAGCTTTGCACATCTAGCATTCAAAGTAGGTTTGTGAGCATCAAAGTACAAGCTCTTGACAGGAGATGGTCGAACAGCACCAAGACAAGGTCTAAGTCTCTGACTGTGAATAGGTAAGACTTGCATGCTCACCCACAGGCAATGGATCCATAGTCAGGTTTTGATAGTGGGGACAACACAGTACTGTCCTCGACTTTCTTGACATGTGATGACCTTCTGGTAACCTGAACAACTGTTCATGACTTATTTTGATGCCCGAGTTACTCTAGGCTCTCCAGCAACATTTACCTCTGTCAAATGTCTGGAACGCTGTTCATGTTGACACAGATATTGCAAGATGACTCCCTACACATTCAGGGAACATTTTGTTCTTAACTTTTTTTATTAGCAACAGTTTGTGATTATCACTGAGTAGCAACTGCTATTTAACATTTTAAATTTGAGTACCAATCTCATAAATTTACACAGTGAATGTTCCCTGACTTGATGAGGGAGAGGGCAGGATGTAGCTCAGTGGTAAAGCACTTGCTTGATGCACGTTCGGTCTAGGATCGATTCCCATCAGTGGGCCCATTTGACCATTTCTCATTCCAGCCAGTGCATCACGTTTGTTATATTAAAGACTGTGGTATGTTCTATCCTGTCTGTAAAATGGTGCATATCAAAGATCCCTTGCTGCTACTAATGGGAAATGTAGGGGAGTTCCTCTCTAAGACTGTATGTCAAAATTACTAAATGTTTGACATCAAATAGCTAGCTGATGATTAATAAATCAATGTGTTCTAGTGGATTCATTAAACAAAACAAATTTCAACTTTAACTTGGTGGAGCTACATTACTCACCTAGATCCTCTGCATGCTCCATCACCATTTCCTGTCCTTTATGTCTTCTCTTCTTCTGTCTGCTGAAGATGTGTCCTTTTCGGTTTCTTCTTTTAACAGATTTACCTTTCTCAAGCGGCATTTCACTTGGATTTTGTGGGATTTTGCAAGGCTCTTCTTCGACATTCTTTTCTGGCAATTCATTATTCACCGAGTTCTGAAACACATCTTGAAATGTTGCAGCAGTACTTTTTACAGCTCTTGATTTTTTCTGCATCTTTGATTTTTTTTCAGATGCTAATTTAGTTTTTTTGTGAAAACTGTTTTCTTTCACATCTTGTTGATTTTTGATCTGATGTTTCTTTTCAGAAGAGACATCATGCTGCACTTCATTCTTATCACCTCTGGGGGTTGTGGTCTCGTGTTTCTTATGCTGTTTCTTTTTACGTTTGTCAACTTCCAGTTTCTTTCTTAGGCCGGTGATAGTGACTTTAAGAGTGTCCTGTTTCTCTTTCAACTGTTTGTGATTATTCATAAATGTGTTCTCACCATAAACCAGCTGAGCACTTCTTGTCAAATGAGAAGACTTACCACTCTCTTCCATGTCTCTTTCTACAATGTCTTCTTCTTCGCAGTAGATCATTGTGGCATCACTGTCATCCGTCTGGGGTGAGTTCCTCCCTCCAGCTAGATCATCCAAAGAAACATCTTTGTGTAAGGAATTTCCTCCATCAGCAGCAACAGCCACAGAATTTGCAATACCTGATGCCAGCCCTTGACTGTTTACCACATCTGCAGAACAATTATCTGGCATAATTATGGGATTTTGTTGTATGAAACTCTGAGACTGTCCATTATGTACAGGAACAAGTGATGAAATAGCATTCTGTGTGTTCAGAGACTGACAGTTCCACAACATGGGAGATCTCTCCTCAGCCACAGCAGTGCTATTTGATGTCACTGTGATTGGAAACTCGTTAGTTACAGCAGGTGCAGCTGACTTTGTATGTGTCAATAATTCTGTTGACGTGTCTTTCGAAACATTCATGGCACATGGTAAACCATTATTATTTGCAAATTGTGATGCTTGTATTGGTTTGTCATTGAGAACTGTCTCAGGAAACATCCCAACAACAATGGGGAGACTCATAGACAAATGAGGAATTTCCGTCACTACACACGGTGCTATAACTGCTTGGGTAATAGCAACTACTGTTTGTTTTTTCATATTACTAGATTCGCCAGGTTTTGAAAGAATGAATCTGTTATACAGAGATGCTTTGTTATTCTTTTCAAGTGACACACAGGCATTTGTTGCATGAACGGATGCTAGAGGAGAAAGTAAAGGGAGTGGGCTTGCTTCAGGATTGCTAGCAGATATTAAACCAGTGTTAATATTGATCAGCGGTGGCGGAGTTGGGGAATAAACATAGTTGAAGGAACTGACAGGGTATTTCTTCACAGTTTGACACTCTTCTAACTCAGGGCACTCATCCTCACCTTGATGTGGATTCTCGTCATCTGAAATAACCAAGGCAGCACCTTGTACTGAGCTGATGACACACAGAGGTTTAACATCCGGCTCTGTTTGACAAGTAGCTGGGTCTGGTATGTCTACAACTGGCTCAGTTGTATTTTGAACACTACTTGAATTACTTTCAACAGTGTTTGGTTCTACTTCTTCTGTACAGACATCTGTTGAAGTGTCGACATCAGTGTTAGGTAATTCTACAGTTGGTAGCATTGTTGACTTTGTTTTATCGTCAACTTCCTGTGTTTTTTCTTTGTTCTCTTTTGATGCAAGTTCAGTTGAAGAATTAGAGTCACTGTTCACAGGACCAATCAATTTATTAATCGGAAGTTCAATTTCAGTTTCAACAACAAATTTAGATGTATCTTTAGGTTGAAGCAATTCAGTATCACAGTCCACCAGTTGCTGTTCAAATACACTTCCATCAAGAGAAATATCATTGACTTCACTGCTTGATTTACACTCAGCTTGATTTACAGCTGTCTGAGTCTGACATTCAAGTGACTCCGTGTCACAGTCAACCACATGCTCCCCAGGTACAGTTCCATCAAGAGAAATATCATTGACTTTATTGCTTGATTTACACTCAGCTTGATTTACAGCTGTCTGAGTCTGACATTCAAGTGACTCCGTGTCACAGTCAACCACATGCTCCCCTGGTACAGTTCCATCAAGATATAGATCATTGACTTTATTGCTTGATTTACACTCAGCTTGATTTACAGCTGTCTGAGTCTGACATTCAAGTGACTCCGTGTCACAGTCAACCACATGCTCCCCTGGTACAGTTCCATCAAGATATAGATCATTGACTTTATTGCTTGATTTACACTCTGCTTGGTTTGCAGCTATTTGTGTCTGACATTTAAGTGACTCTGTGTCACAGTCAACCAAATGCTGTCCAGATCCACTTCTATCTGAAGCAGGATCATGCACTTTGCTATCTGATGTAGACTCAGCTCCATCCGATAGTATCTGTGCTTCATTTTCATTGGCTTCAATCTGGGTTTGAGGCTTCTCCTGTAATTCTGACGGAGGTGACATAAATGAGTCTTCAGACTGGCTTTGAGGATTCTTCTGTAATTCTGACGGAGGTGACATAAATGAGTCTTCAGACTGGGTTTGAGGCTTCTCCTGTAATTCTGACGGAGGTGACATAAATGAGTCTTCAGACTGGGTTTGAGGTTTCTCCTGTAATTCTGACGGAGGTGACATAAATGAGTCTTCAGACTGGCTTTGAGGATTCTCCTGTAATTCTGACGGAGGTGACATAAATGAGTCTTCAGACTGGGTTTGAGGATTCTCCTGTAATTCTGACGGAGGTGACATAAATGAGTCTTCAGTCTGGCTTTGAGGATTCTCCTGTAATTCTGACGGAGGTGACATAAATGAGTCTTCAGACTGGATTTGAGGATTCTCCTGTAATTCTGACGGAGGTGACATAAATGAGTCTTCAGACTGGCTTTGAGGATTCTTCTGTAATTCTGACGGAGGTGACATAAATGAGTCTTCAGACTGGGTTTGAGGCTTCTCCTGTAATTCTGACGGAGGTGACATAAATGAGTCTTCAGTCTGGCTTTGAGGATTCTCCTGTAATTCTGACGGAGGTGACATAAATGAGTCTTCAGACTGGCTTTGAGGCTTCTCCTGTAATTTTGACGGAGGTGACATAAATGAGTCTTCAGTCTGGGTTTGAGGCTTCTCCTGTAATTCTGACGGAGGTGACATAAATGAGTCTTCAGTCTGGCTTTGAGGCTTCTCCTGTAATTCTGACGGAGGTGACATAAATGAGTCTTCAGACTGGATTTGAGGATTCTCCTGTAATTCTGACGGTAGTGACATAAATGAGTCTTCAGTCTGGCTTTGAGGCTTCTCCTGTAATTCTGACGGAGGTGACATAAATGAGTCTTCAGTCTGACTTTGAGGCTTCTCCTGTAATTCTGACGGAGGTGACATAAATGAGTCTTCAGACTGGCTTTGAGGTTTCTCCTGTAATTCTGTCAGAGGTGACACAACTGAGTCTACTAACTCTGGGTCAGCAACTGAATCTTCATCATTTAATGCTGATTCTTCTTTCTCTATGGCACAGTTTGGTGAATTATGTGTCTCCTTTATTTCGTCACTTATAGGAATACTCTCCATGGGTTTATCATTCATTTCAGGTTGGTCTGTGTCATTTGTCCCCTCAGTGTCATCTTTTTTTACACCTGTAACACCAATTTCATTTGCCTCCATACCATCAGTTGTCAAATTGCCAACAGTTACTTCAGTTTGTTCCATGTCAGTTCTTTCCACATCCATATCAGTTATTGTTGTTTGCTCCATGCCACATATTTCAACATCACTGACATCTACTTTAGTTTGGCCTGGCTCACTTTTACCCACATCCTGAACATTGATTACATTCTGCTTCATTATACTTCTTTCCAAATCCATAATTTCAGTTTGTTCTCTGTCACCTGTTTCTACACTCATGACACTTATTTCAGTTTGCTCTGAATCATTTCTATCCACACCCTTAGCACCTATTTCAGTTTTTTCCATGTCACTTGTTTCCATACCAACAGAATTCCTTTCAGTTTGTTCCATATAATTTGTTTTTACATTCCTTGCACTTATTTCATTTTGCTCTGTGTTGTGTTCTAAAATTGTATCATGGACATTTCTTTCAATACACCCAAATTTGTTATTTTGCTCTGAATGACATCCTTTCACACCACTATAATCAGTCTCAGTTTGCTTCAAGTCAGTTGTTTCAACAATACCAATATCATTTTCAGTTTGCTTCAAGTCAGCTGTTTCAACAACATCAACATCATTTTCAGTTTGCTTCAAGTCAGTCTTTTCATTTATATTTACTTCAGTTCGCATCATATCAGTTGTTTCAATAACACCAGCATTATGTTCAGTTTGCATCAAATCACTCTTTTCATTTATATTTAATTTACTTTGCTTCAAGTCAATTTGTTCAGTAACACTAACATTATTTTCAGTTTGCTTCAAGTTACCTGTTTCAACAGCATCAACATTATTTTCAGTTTGCTTTAAGTTATCTGTTTCAACAGCATCAACATTATTTTCAGTTTTCTTCAAGTTATCTGTTTCAACAGCATCAACATTATTTTCAGTTTGCTTCAAGTTACCTGTTTCAACAGCATCAACATTATTTTCAGTTTGCTTCAAGTCACTCATTTCATTATTGATATTTAATTCAGTTTGCTCCATGTCACTTTTCTGAGTCTCACTTTCTTCTGAAATCCTAGCACTTATCTCATTTTGCTCCTTGCTATTTCTATCCTTATCAAAGTTTTCAGTATGATGTGTGTCACTTTGTTTCAAGTAACAAATGTATAAATCATTATCATCAGCTTCAGTTATTTCAGCTTTTTCTGTGTTATCTTCCTTTACACCTATAAGACTTAATTCAGTTCCATGTCTGTCAGTTCTCTCTACCATGGTACTATGTGTATCACTTTGTTCTGGGTAACCTTTGATATTAAAATCTACATGCCCCACATCACTTCTTTCCACAGCACTATTACTTTCAGAATGCTCTCTGTCACTAGTTTCCACATCTGTAGCATTTATTTCAGTTTGCTTTGTGTCACTGGTTTCCATGCTAGCATTCATTTCAATATGTTTTTTGCCTCTAGTTTGCACAATAGCATTCATTTCAGTTTGTTTTGTGTCACTAGATTCCACACCTCTAGCATTTATTTCAGTTTGCTCTACGTCACTAGTTTCAACACCAGCATTCATTTCAGTTTGCATTGTGTAATTAGTTTCAACATCTATAGCATTCATTTTAGTTTGCTCTTTGTCACCAGTTTCCACACCTCTAGCATTAATTTCAGTTTGCTTTGTGTCACTAGTTTCCACGATAGCATTAATTTCAGTTTGCATTCTGTCACTTGTTTCCACACCTCTAGCATTAATTTCAGTTTGCATTCTGTCGCTAGTTTCCTCACCTCTAGCATTAATTTCAGTTTGCATTCTGTCACTTGTTTCCACACTAGCATTCATTTCAGTTTGTTCTGTGACATTAGTTTCCACACCTCTAGCATTAATTTCAGTTTGCTCTCTGTCACTAGCTTCCACACTAGCATTCATTTCAGTTTGTTCTGTGACACTAGTTTCCACACCTCTAGCATTAATTTCAGTTTGCTCTCTGTCACTAGTTTCCATACTAGCATTCATTTCAGTTTGCTCTCTGTCACTAGATTCTGCACTAGCATTCATTTCAGTTTGTTCTCTGGCACTAGTTTCCACACCTCTAGCATTAATTTCAGTTTGCATTGTGTCACTTCTTTCCTCACCCACGTTATTAATTCCAGTTATTGATGGCTTACATGATTTGTGACGATCACTTCCCACACTAACAGCATCTTCTTTGGGTTGATCTGTGTCACTTCTGAGTTTTGTCACAGTTTCTCCATTAGATGATTCACCCTTGTGCATACTTCCAGTATCAGACTTCACTGATGACTCTTGTAATCTCATGCTTATCTTAACACCATCACCAGCTGCATCAGCTGCATTAGCTGCACTATCTTCCTCAGTTTGACCTCTGCTGTCCATCTTGACACTTTTACCACTGGCACAAGCAGAGTCAGAACTGTCAACCTCCTTGTTATCATGTCTACTAAAGCTAAAATTTGTCTCTGGTACAACAGACAAATCTGAGTTCATTCGTGATAATGAATATCTAAAGCTATTTTCGACAATCCTCCGACATATTTTTACTTTAAGTTCATCTTTCTTAGTGAAAAGCACAGAATCATTTGATGTTTCTTCATCTGAAGTGAGGAAAACATATGGATCATCTTTACAAGCACTTGTTTTGACTGATTTGACCAAGGATTCTGACAGGTATTGAGCTTCCTGGTGGACAGGACTACCATAAAGTTCATCTACTGAAGTATTAGCGTCTGGATAACTGGTTCCATTGTACAGATGTTCAGCTTTTTGTGCATCAGCAGGTTCTCCAGAAGAGATATTGTTCAAAAGCTTCTTGTCAGCATCAAAAATATCTTTTGGAATGCAAAGAGAGTCCAATTTTGCTTTGAAATTACTTTTCAAAGATTCTATAGAAATGTATTCGGACTTTTCATTGTTACCCAACTGATCATGAGTCTTTCCAGAGCTGTTCTTGTCAGCCAAAACATTGTTTGTGATTGAAGATGGCAAACCTGCCAGTGAGGAAAGATTTGATTTTCGCAGATTTCCTACCAAGTTTGCTCCCTTCATCTTATTTCTTAGTTTTTCTAAATTAAATGTTTGTTTTTTTGGCCTACCTTGTTTTCTACCTGTGGGAGATATTCCCATGCCTCGATTCTTTGGCAACTTAAAAGTCATGCTTGAAGCATTTTTGCCTTTTTTGCATGCTGTTTGAAGTGGAGTAGATAACAGCATGATCTTTGGGTCAACAAGAATGTGGTCAGTCTGTGTTGAGGTTTGTGCCGCTACATTTGGAGGTTTGTGACCTGATGCTAAACATGTACTATGATGATCTTTGTTTGTTTGGCACAAAGAAGTTGAAACAACACCATTTATGTATGAATTGCTTACAGCAGAGGGTGTACTTGACTGCTTTGACATATTGCATACAGCAGAACTAGATCTATTAGTTTGCTTATCTATAAATTCCTGAGATATTCTGTCCAGTACAACAACAGGCTTTCTGTTCAGAATCTTTGTCATTTTAGGATTCTTCTTACAAAATGCAACCACTGTTGCATCTAATGGAGGTGAGCTAGAAGAAGTCCCATTGGTGGTGGTGGCAACAACTGATTCACTTTCTACAGCTGTTTTATTCTTTCTCTTCAGCCCTCTTTTCGGTTCACTACTTCTGCCACCACTAAAACCTCTGCTTTCAGCAGTGCCCATTCTGTCTTCAATGACACTCACATCATTCTGAAATTCATGTTGTTTCCTATCTTGTTTCAAAGGAATCTTCCAGTCACAGATGGTTGCTTTCAGACATGGACCTTTTGGTCCACGTCGCTTCCAGGTGTAGTTTCTTTTAATGGGGCCTGCTGCCACAGACTCCTCATTGTTGCCTTTCTTCAGTGGCATGGTGGCTATACATGGGTCTGAAAGATTCTTCTTCCAGTAGCTGTGCTGGTGCTGTGATTCTGCAGTGTTATTATTCACAAAAGAGTTCAAATTAGTCAAGTGTTGAGACACTTGCCAACTTGGTTTCTGTGCAAGTTTCACCTCATCAAAATCATACAGTCCAGAAGGTGGTGGTCGTTCATAGTGGCAGTGCTGCATGACACCCTGGCTGTGCATCATCCATCTACAGCTGAACCTACTGCTGCAATACCACTCTTCATCTGGCTGTATGTCATCGTAAGCCTTGAAATAGAAAAAAAATACATAGCAGTTATTACCATTACCATGCAGTGTTTCAGTATTTACCATATCACATATTAGGAATAAAATGTGTACAATATGCAAGCCTTTGATTTCAAAAATATCACTAGTTATTTTATTGCATAGTACACTACCTATGAGTGTAAAATCACTTGTATTCATGGTGATCTAATATTTGTTTAATTATGTGACTATGGTGCAGTTAATGAATATAAGAACAAAACAAAAATGTAATACATGTTTACATATATCATCCAAATTTATTATAACACCTTTTTGTTCCATGAATTTAAGTACCTAACTCAGTGTGGATTTAGCATTTACAAAATTTAAACCCATGAAAATAAAGGATTTTACAGAATTTGATAAAAACAGATATCATAATTTCAATATGCCAGTCATCTGAAAATTAATATGGTCCACTTTAAAATATTTAAAAGACCTGTATAAAAAAAAAAGTGAAAAATATAGAAGACAAAAGATGTAGCATTGTATAATAATAATTTTTATATTTTGGTGAATAATAGTCCTCATGGTTCAGCATAATTTGATGTCTTAAAATATCATAATTCTTGTTAAGATATATATATATATATATATATTTAAATCATTAATATTATAATTTTGCTGGTATATATGACATAAATCATGATGAGTCGATGTTACAGTACTCTAAAGCCAAATTTAACAAAGCAGCTAGCAACATGATCTGTTTTTCAGTCCATAGAACATAAATCTAATTAATCAGTTATATTATGGTAAAATACCTTTCAGTTTAACACAAGTTGAAGTCATTATATTGCCTACATTTATAGATTAACAATAATGAAATAAAAAGTAACTCCATGTATAATAAGTGTTGAACATTGAGCTATATTAATTGCCTGTGTTTCTTTCGCATCACCAGTGACACTGACATTTTGAACACATCACAATTTTTTGTTATTTTCAATTAGTATTTTCTAAAAAAAAAAAAAAAAAAATTGAAATTTTTAAAATCTACAATGAACATATTGTTTTTGTTTTATGTGATTAAGTTTTAGAACTAGCTGTTCTTAATTGTTTTTAAAGTTATTTTTTTCCTAATCCATAAATAGTATATTTTGTTTCTAACTCACACACCGTGCATACCTATAAATTGTATTTGTGAACTAAATGAAATATACGCAATTGAAAATGTTTCATTTTGTTACAACTGTAGGTTGGTGTGGGCGGTCACCTGTTGCATGTACCTGTAGAGATTGAAACCCGAGCTAAGTAAAGTATACGCTACATGAGTCAGTACCTGTGTATGTAAATGTATAGCCTTGTACTGTAAATGTGAATTATTCTTCGTGACATATCCAGATGGTAGCTTCAGGGAAAATCACACTGATAATGTAAATGTGTAGTCATTACTACAGAAATAATATATCAGCTCCAAAATCATTAAAAAAAAAAAAATTAGTTCATGCCCTCACTTGTCAATTATCTAGTGCATCATTATTTGCAACAACCCTTTTTTTAGCCTTTTGATAAAGACATACCTTTTTAGTTGAAGTTATAAGACAATAATTATAAACACAAAAAAAAGAGAAGAAATTAGTTCATGCCCTAAGTTTTCACTTTTATACATATATATATATAAAGTTGCGCATACTGTTTATAAAAACAGTTTGCATTAAGCTTGAGATTATATGATAAAGAGATTATTACCCTTGTGTTTTTCGGTATTGTGAATATCATATATTAGGAATAAAAATATTGTATTATGCTTGCCAGAGGCTCGCATAATACAATTTTTATTCCTAATATATGATATTGATGATACCGAAAAACACTCTGGTAATAACCTCTCTCTCTCTCTATATATATATAAAGTATGTCATCATTTGCAAGAACCTATTTTTCTATCATTTAGTTTTTTTGATACAGACATACCTTTTTATTTGTATTTATAAAACAATACGTATTAATACCCACAAGGTATCTGTGTCACACTTCACACATATAGCTAACTATGCATACTGATATGTCTTATATAGATACATTATCACATTTTTATCTCTGAAATTTGAATTAATGTCAGTGACATGAACTTTGGCCAAGGTGTAGAAAATAGAACTGATACCAGACAGTTACATTGTGACCAGTAAAACTAAATCTTGAGACCAAGATAAGTTATATTCAAGAGCTTGTAAACCTGCCATCATGAAAATATATGTGTAATTTAAATATAAAACATATTATCATGAAACCTTGACAGTCAATGATAGTTATAAAAACCCTGGCAACATGGGTCAGAACATAACATTAAAAATATATAATAATAATAATAATAATAATAATAAACACCACAAAACAACACCTGGCTATGTTCCAGTAACTGCCAAACAAATTTAACAAATACAGGTATAATATTGTTAAAACCCAATACAATTACACTGACATTAACATAACATTAATAAGTAGTTTGCATAATATATATTGCAAATATAAATGTACACGTGCAAAAGCAATAAGAAATTAATTTATGCTCTAGTGCAGCTAAAAATGAAAAGGAAAGTTATAGTGTGTTTTTCTTTTCTTTTACCAACAAACTATCAGATTATTAAAAAACATGGTCAATTGTTAATATTCAAAGAGCTTTAGCTCACAGATAAAGATATTCAAGACCAGCTGAATATAGTAGTTCAATACCTATTGTGTGTATGTGTCTGTTGCCTAGAGAAATCACATTTTGAATAAAAGTAATTTATTGGTAACGGTAAAGCCATTCAACAGCTCACCTGTTCAAGAACCTAGATGAATTATTACTTCAGAATATTGCTCAAAGTGAATCCCTTAATAAATACATAATCGCATTCATACACTGCATTTCAATGTTGTCCATCTAACTGAAATTGGATCTTAAAATCCCTCCACCTTGGAAGTAGACGTTAGTGTTAAGGCTGACAACAGTCACTTGTTGCACCCATGTTTTGGCTTTGTACACAATAAATATAACATTTCAAAATATTCTTCAAACACAGTCAGATACACTACACTAGCTAGTAATTTTTAAACTACTTTTTTCAGTAGCAATTTTGCATTGGAATTTTTTTAGCATTCTGAAAATAACAGAAACTTCATACAGCCAGGTTTTTGTTATTGTAAGGAGATGCAAAGTGACATCATTAGAGTATTGATGTCATTCAAATTCAAAATTAGCTTTATTATTACATAAATAAGAACTGGTCTACTTACTTTGACCCCTAGCTGTTAAAATACACCCAAATTCTATATTAAGCAGACAACACTGTTTTTATTTTTAATAATTTTAGACAAAATATTAACTTCAAGTTTTAAAAGAAGAAATAAATAAAAATAGTAATTTTAGCATGTGAATTTTAAGCATGTGAATTCTAATAAATATACTGCTATTGAAGGATTAATTATCAATGTGCAATGGTAATATCTTAAATGGCTTCCCATGATCTAACTTAGAAGAGAAATTAATCACTCCCTTTAATTTGTTTCAAATGTTGTGATTGATAATCAGTTTTCATCCACTGATCGATTCACCCACTGATCAGTGTTTTTTGGTAACTTAAATCTGGTTTTTTACTTTATAAACGTTTTGGAGGTATATATGTTTTTTCTGTATTCATTTTTTTAAATACTTTGTAAAAATAATTACAGCAAATAAAGACATCAGGTATTTTTAAATCACAATAATGTTGGTCAGAAAATTAAAATGATTATTTTTAAGTGTTTCATTTCCTCATGAAAATATGAATTTAGTTATTCTAATAGTGTTTCATTTCTTATAACAATTATTTAATATCAAGTGTTATTTATATACCAAATAAATATATCAGTCAGCTTTTGGAAACAGCTAGTAGCTGTAAATTAAATATGATGGTAAATGTATTCAATGGTGCACTGAATAAAGCTCATGGAATAACAAGGGAAGTAACTCTGTATTGTACTTGGCCCTACCCAGACATTACTTAAATACTAAGATATATAACCACAGGCCATATCAAACCACAACAGGATGACATTTCATTCAGCCATTAAAAACACCACTGGTATTAAACTGACAGTAGGTAAACAAGCTATTAAATTCATTTAGAATGACTCCTCACAATGAAAACCTAACAAACAAAATTTCCATGACCATATATATCCATTCGGTGTGCAGATATGTCCATCCATTGGCACAACCAGAGGTTGTGCCAATAACTAGGACCAAAGTAGAAGACTCAAAGTGAATTACAAGGGAAGTAACTCTGTATTGTACTTGGCTCTACTGATCATTACTAACAGATATATAACCACAGGCCATATTAAACCACCACTGGATGACATTTCATTCAGCCAATAAAAATGCCACTGGTATTAAACTGACAGTAGGTAAACAAGCCATTAAATTCATTTAGAATATGACTCCTCACAATGAAAACCTAACAAACAAAATTTCCATGACCATATATATCCATTCGGTGTGCAGATATGTCCATCCATTGGCACAACCAGAGGTTGTGCCAATAACTAGGACCAAAGTAGAAGACTCAAAGTGAATTACAAGGGAAGTAACTCTGTATTGTACTTGGCTCTACTGATCATTACTAACAGATATATAACCACAGGCCATATTAAACCACCACTGGATGACATTTCATTCAGCCAATAAAAATGCCACTGGTATTAAACTGACAGTAGGTAAACAAGCCATTAAATTCATTTAGAATATGACTCCTCACAATGAAAACCTAACAAACAAAATTTCCATGACCATATATATCCATTCGGTGTGCAGATATGTCCATCCATTGGCACAACCAGAGGTTGTGCCAATAACTAGGACCAAAGTAGAAGACTCAAAGTGAATTACAAGGGAAGTAACTCTGTATTGTACTTAGCTCTACTGATCATTACTAACAGATATATAACCACAGGCCATATTAAACCACCACTGGATGACATTTCATTCAGCCAATAAAAACACCACTGGTATTAACCCAACAGTAGGTAAACAAGCCATTAAATTCATTTAGAATATGACTCCTCACAATGAAAACCAAACAAAACAAATTTGGCATGACCATATATATTATATCCATTCAGTGTTCAGGCATATCTATCAGCTTTTGGACACAGTGGCTGTAAATTAAATATAATGATAAACATATTCAGTGGTGCACTAAATGAAGACCATGGAATTACAAGGGATACTAAGATATATAACCACAGGCCATATCAAACCACCACTGGATGACATTTCATTCAGCCAATAAAAACACCACTGGTATTAAACTAACAGTGGGTAAACAAGCCATTAAATTCATTCAGAATGACTCCTCACAATGAAAACAAAAGCCAACAAATTTTCCACGACCATATATATATATATGTATGGTCGTGGAAAATTTGTATATATATATATCCATTTGGTGTGTAGGCATGTCTGTCCATGAGTACAACCTCTCGCTCAGCCAGTGACTGTGGCCATGATAGAAGACTCAAAGTAAAATGTCATCTGGACATGAAATACTAGTGGTCCGTGTCAGATCTTTTAGGGAAGATACCAAAGGTTGGGTGAACAGTAAGATTTAATGTCACAGATAGTCTTCTCCATTTACCTCTCTTCATACATACATGTCTTGCTTGCCTGAACACACTGAAGAGACTGAGATAAAGGATTGTGTGATACTGTAATATCACACCCAGCACTAAAATAGTCACCATTAAACTACTTCATGCACAACTGCTTTCACAAAAACTATTTAAAGGGGATGTGTATAATGTTTGTGATAAGGCCAAAATTATTTATCAGTTATCAGCGGCAATTTTGGGTGGCTATTACTCTTTCCATTGCCACCTATTATTCTTGCTTACAATTATAAACATTTGGCCACCTACCTTTCTCAAAATTCATGTCCTCCTATATTTAAAGATAGCAACCAGCCTGAATCAAATTATTTCATTTACTAGCACAAAATATTATTGAAATGTTTTTAAAGATTAACACATAGATTAAGCATGTGAGGTCAAAGTTTGTTATGAGACTGATTCCATACATTTTATTTTTATTACATGTGTTATTCTGTGCAATACTGACTTACCACAGATTCCAATGTATAACAGTACCAGTCTGAAAGTTAGTAGCTAAACTGATACCCCCATCAGTGGGCCCATTGGGCTATTGCTCTTCCCATCCAGTGCTCCACAACTGGTATAGCAAAGGCTGTCATATGTGCTGTCCCATCTGTGGGAAAGTGCATACAAAAGATCCTCTGCTGCTAATAGAAAAATGTAGCAGGTTTCCTTTGAAGACTATACAAGTCATAATTACTCAATGTTTGATACACAACAGCCGATGATTAATACAACAATGTGCTCTAGTGGTGTTGCACTGGAGTAGGACGTTGGGGGGGGGGGGGGCGCAAGGGGGGACATGTGCCCCCCCCCCCTACACTTTTCAGATATTTTGCTTTATATTTACTTTATAATAGTGTAAAAGAGTGTAAATATAAAAGTGTGGCCCCCTCCCACACTTTTTGGCAGCTTCCTACGCCACTGAGTAACAGCTGTTAAACAAAACAAACTTTAACTAGGCTGATACAACATATACACAACACATATAGTTAGTAACCATACAGCATGACTTTTTAAAAAACATATCAGCTCAAACTGCAGCATATAAATAACACTAAAAAGTACTCTTCCATATCTTTGTTGCAAATAACTTAATTAGTAACAAAAAAACAAAAGCCCAAACTACCCAGTACTGCCAATTTAAATCATATATCATGTTTCTTTACTAATAAATATAGTTAGAATGTTATATCAGTTATGAGTATGGAATAATTAAAAATGAAATCATGATTACATCACCATAGTGGCAATTATTTGTTGTTTCCTTATAAACCTTTGATTGGTTTTTGTATGCAATTTTATGGACAGATGTTAAAAGTACAAACATGAAATTTGTCTAGTCATTTCTTGTGAGGCTCAGTATCCTAATATTGTTCTCTTCAAACAAGGAAGTAAATTACATAACCAAGGCTTTGTTATCTAGACAAAAACACTTAAGAATTCACAAAATGATGTTAGTTTACTAACATAGCCAGCTAATATATAATAATATATAACACAGCATAGAACTATTTCCATTTGATGTTCTGTTAATAATAACTAGTTTTACTACAACCGGATGTGTTATGAATACTGATGTTACCAACTTTCTGTTATGAAAACTGTGGGTGTGGAGGTGGCGGTGGGAAAGGGTTGGAATTGTAGGGGTGTTGTTGTTGTGGGGGTTTTTTTTTTTTGGGGGGGGGGGGGTTCATGCTGTGCTTTGTTTTTAATGCATATTTTACCATGTAGGCATTTTCTCTTCTCTTGTTTTAGTGCTTTCTTTTTAAAATCATGTTTAATCCCTTTAATACATATATTTACTTAAATAAAACATTTCTGACCATCTATTTAATTAACTACAACACTAACCATACATGATGTAATGAGACAAATCTATTTATTTATGTATACATGTACTTATATACACAATGCAGAAATGCATATTATGTACTAAAAATAGATTCTTACTAAGTGCAAGGTTCACAACATATCAATTCATGAGTCACCAGATATTGGCATAGTGCCTTATTCAGTTACACCATTTTGCATACCAGTAGTCTAATTAAAATAAACTGATGTAACATATATTAATTTTGTTTCAGATTAATCAAAAAGCTTGGTTTTTGTGTGTGTGTGTGTTGTTTTAACTTACTCAAGTTTTGTGCCAGTAACTCAAGGAATGAATGAAACACAATCACTGTTATGATCATCCATGAACAATTGTTTCCATGGCAACAAATGAATTCAGGTGCAGGCGAACACAACATTTATCCATACAATCAGTATGAAGAGGACACTGCAGTTGTCGGCTGGCTGTGTGCATGAGTTACTTCGATCAACAACTTGTGGTGTCAACAGGCATTCAGGGAGCAAAACCTATAGAAACAGTCGTCCGTTGTGACGCTCCAATTAACATGTGTTTCTCTTACATACAGTGTATGGGCCGAACCACAGCGATGACAAAAATCAATAAGGTAAATGCGAGAAACCTCTGCAGCAGGTAATCGTTGCTTTCAGCCAGCATGCACCACATTTTCTTCATATGAGATCACCATTGGGACAATATTCGTCACGCACTGTCCTGATAAGATAATTTTACCCTTATAACAGTAAGGCCTTTATATCCACATACAGAGTTATGTATACACATCTGAAAAATTATAATATCCACACACATACACCTGTTAGTCTATCAGGAAGATATCCACATAAATGCTTTTGTTGTTGTTGTTGTTGTTGTTGTTATTTTCATTTAAATTGTGTAACACATCTGATAGTTTTTGTCCTTAGAATCTATGCACATAATATACATGCATGTGTAGCCATTTTAGTTGTGGTATTGTCTGTAGTTTTCACGTATATCATTTTTCACACTGTTTATCATGCTCAGCCTGTGAAACAGGAGACAAAAGCTATTATCCAGTTAACCCATCACCGACTATAGTCACACACACGACAGAACACACACTACAAATAGGGCGGGCTACAGGATATAAAGTGGAAGGAACCGTTGACGGAGGTTTCTGTGGAAGTAATTGTTATGATATCTATACAAACAGGTCAGGGCCTGTACCAGTACATGTAAGTCAAACCTGTCTGCATGTGACCACAGTGTTTATATAGCCCGACACAGCCACGCTGGCAGCTCTCATTGGACTGGGTATTATCGCCATGTCTGATTGACGGGTTGATATCACGAAATCAGCCTATTGACAATTTGCACATCAGGGTATCGAAGCTCATTTTCATGCCATTTTCTCCTTGTTTTGACCAATAGGAATACTGGAAATGCGGGTAGAGAGCAGATATAAAAAGTGTATAAAGGTAAAGTTAAAATTTTGTTTTGTTTTGTTATCGACACAACTAGAGCACATTGATTAATTAATCATTGGCTGTTGATGTCAAACATTTGGTCATTCTGATATATTAGGCCAAATTTATGAATCCTGGGGTTTTTTTAAACGCAAGCATTCAAGCATTTTAAATGTATGTAGTTACATGCCTGTAAGACAAAAATAGGCTTCATAAACTCGACCTATAGTCTTCAGAGGAAGATATACCAGTCATTGTGACACCCCCCCCCCCCCAAAAAAAAACCCACCAAAACAACCCCACAAAAAACACGTAACATTCGGTGTGGTGGTTCCCCGAGCACCCCAGGTGAACGTTCTACCACTAAATTCTGATGGTTCCCCGAGCACCCCAGGTGAACATTCTACCACTAAATTCTGGTGGTTCCCCGAGCACCCCAGGTGAACGTCCTACCACTAAATTCTGGTGGTTCCCCAAGCACCCCAGGTGAACGTTCTACCACTAAATTCTGGTGGTTCCCCGAGCACCCCAGGTGAACGTTCTACCTCTAAATTCTGGACCCAAGAGTAAACATAATTCTTGCCTCAGGTGTGCAGTGGTTAAGTCATCAGCCTAAGGACTGGTAACTACTGGGTTCACATCCAGGTATCATATAGTTCCCATGTGACACCCAATAGCCAATGTGTATTTTTGTGCTGGGGTGTCGTTAAACATTCATTCATTCATTCATACAGTTCCTATAACCCAGAGTCAGTTTTTTTAATGGCTTAATGAGGAGATGTTTTTAGTCCAGGAGCCAGGTTGATTTATCTATGTTGGAGAGTCAGGAAGGTTTGAATATTGATTCTTATGTAAAAATATGTGTAGATTTCAGATCTGCAACTCTTTCTTGTCTAAACCTGTATGTTAATTGGGAATTTGCATATTTTTAATGGTACATCAAAGTCAATTTGTGTTTGATCTGCTGCTACCCAAAAACAACAGTCCACGGGACAGACACCAAATTTCAGTTATAGGGGAAATTAAACTCTTTAAAAAAAAAATTTATGATGCTTAATATCCAAACTTTCCATTTTGATTTCCTGGACTTTCATAATTGGTCAATTTGACCTACATTTTCAAGATCAAATGAAGGTCATTGTTTCTGAATATATAATATGCTGTAAATGACATAAATCATTGGTTTCTTTTAATCCTGTTCAATAATATTAATCAATAATGGTCACATTATGACTTTGGTTTATAGATATGTCCATTACACATCTAATAGGGGTGCTTTCTGATTGAAATTTCAGGGGCAGATCCATAATTTAATGAAAGGGGGAGATGTTTAGGAAAAGTTTACGTCCACATTTTGGGGCATGGTTTGTTAGAGGGTAGGTACCCATGCAAAAATTACCTTTAAAGGTAATTTTGGGGGTCATTTAATGTCATTTAGGGTCAAATTAGGGAAAATTAAGTTTTTACATTTTTCACAACTTTGAGGGTAAGGCTTTTTACAAATATGCTACATAAGGTTCACTCTTAATAGATATGATTACATTAGATAGGAAATCCGCTACATTTTTCCATTAGTAGCCAGGGATCTTTTCTATGCACCATCCCATGGACAGGATAGCACATACCATGGCATATTATGAGGAATCTTGATATTAAAATCAATTTATCTCAAAACAATGTGTCTAAAACATGTCTTTTAAAAAATTAATGGCACCCATGCTTATTGAGATCTGTGCAGGGTATGTTTATGATAAGGGTAGGTACCCATGCTAAATTTACCTTTATTGAGATCTATGTAGATTATGGTTTATGGTAAAGGTAGGTACTCATGCCATTTTGACCTTTAGGGTGTTATTTTAGAAGCTAGTTGGGGTCAAAATCAAACTGTTGGGGTTTTTTATCTGTAAGTCAAGGTTCTTTCCAGAAAGTGCTATTAAAGGTTTACTTTTGATTATTAAATGTATCTAATTGGTCAGTATAATCTGCATGTTAATTGGGAAATCTGGAATAAAAAATGTATTTATTTTACAGTATTAATTTTGTGCGATACATTCTTCTAGATACTCTATGTAACTTGGAAATTTGGAACGAAAAATGTTTCATTAATTATCAACAGTGTTCTTGCCATTCTTAAAGAGTGGAACTGTTGTGGACCTCCTGAACTGAGGTATATATATGTTGCGTGTATGGAGCTACTGAATCAGATGTTGGGATTGATACTCACATTAAGTATATTTTTTTTAAAACCAGAAGTTCTGAAATACTTCCATCTAGCAAGGAGTTATATGTGGGAAGACCTATATCCAACCATACATATTGATACATGTAAAGATTCTACAAATTGATAGTGGTCTAAAACTTGCATTAAGATTTTTGGGGAAGGATGTGTCACATGAAATGAATATTGTCAAATAAACACATTTTTCATTCCAGATTTCCCGTAGTTTATATGAATATTGCAATATATACTGATCAATTAGTCATAATCAAGAGTAAATCTCAAACAACACTTTTTAGAAAAGACTTACTCTCATAGATATTAAAACAATGTAACCAAAATATTGATTTTGACTTGCACTGACATGTAAAATCACCCCTAAAGTGACCTTTAAATATCACAATGGAGTGAAAACCTACATGTACCTTCAAAATAAACCTTGCATTAAACAGATCTCAATACAGGTAAATTTTGCATGGGTACTTACCCTCACCATACACTTTACTCTGTATAAACATCAATAAGCATGAGTACCCATTTCTAACAAAGCTACCAATAATTATTTCTAAACATATGTTTTAGACATTACAAACACATAATTTCGAGATTTTTATATCATGTTTTCCTATAGTTTGCATGTAAATTGTAATATATAATGATCCATTATAATCATATTTATGAAAAGCAAACTTCAAGTAGCATATTTGTAAAAAGTCTTACCCACAAAGATCAGAAAATTTGTTAAAACTTAATTTTTCCTAAAATGACCCTATATGACCGTAAATGACCCCATAATGATCCTTAAGAGTCAATTTCGCATACGTACCTCCCTCGCCATGAACTGTACCTCCTCACCATGAACTGTACCTCCCTCACCATGAACTGTACCTCCCTCGCCATGAACTGTACCTCCCTCGCCATGAACTGTACCTATACTCACCATGAACTGTACCTCCCTCGCCATGAACTGTACCTATACTCACCATGAACTGTACCTCCCTCGCCATGAACTGTACCTCCCTCGCCATGAACTGTACCTACACTCACCATGAACTGTACCTCCCTCGCCATGAACTGTACCTCCCTCGCCATGAACTGTACCTACACTCACCATGAACTGTACCTCACTCGCCATGAACTGTACCTCCCTCGCCATGAACTGTACCTACACTCACCATGAACTGTACCTCCCTCGCCATGAACTGTACCTCCCTCGCCATGAACTGTACCTACACTCACCATGAACTGTACCTCCCTCGCCATGAACTATACCTCCCTCACCATGAACTGTACCTATACTCACCATGAACTGTACCTCCCTCGCCATGAACTGTACCTCCCTCGCCATGAACTGTACCTCCCTCGCCATGAACTGTACCTATACTCACCATGAACTGTACCTCCCTCGCCATGAACTGTACCTCCCTCGCCATGAACTGTACCTATACTCACCATGAACTGTACCTCCCTCGCCATGAACTGTACCTCCCTCGCCATGAACTGTACCTATACTCACCATGAACTGTACCTCCCTCGCCATGAACTGTACCTCCCTCGCCATGAACTGTACCTACCTCGCCATGAACTGTACCTATACTCACCATGAACTGTACCTCCCTCGCCATGAACTGTACCTATACTCACCATGAACTGTACCTCCCTCGCCATGAACTGTACCTCCCTCGCCATGAACTGTACCTATACTCACCATGAACTGTACCTATACTCACCATGAACTGTACCTCCCTCGCCATGAACTGTACCTCCCTCGCCATGAACTGTACCTCCCTCGCCATGAGCTGTACCTCCCTCGCCATGAACTGTACCTATACTCACCATGTAAATACCTCACTAAGCATACGTACCTCCCTCGCCATGAACTGTACCTACACTCACCATGTAAACACCTCACTAAGCATACATACCTCCCTCGCCATGAACTGTACCTCCCTCGCCATGTAAACACCTCACTAAGCATACATACCTCCCTCGCCATGAACTGTACCTATACTCACCATGTAAATACCTCACTAAGCATACGTACCTCCCTCGCCATGAACTGTACCTATACTCACTATGTAAATACCTCACTAAGCATGGGTACCTCACTCGCCATGAACTGTACCTATACTCACCATGTAAATACCTCACTAAGCATACGTACCTCACTCGCCATGAACTGTACCTATACTCACCATGTAAATACCTCACTAAGCATATGTACCTCCCTCGCCATGAACTGTACCTACACTCACCATGTAAATACCTCACTAAGCATACGTACCTCCTCGCCATGAACTGTACCTACACTCACCATATAAATACCTCACTAAGCATGGGTACCTCCCTCGCCACGAACTGTACCTACACTCACCATGTAAATACCTCACTAAGCATGGGTACCTCCTTCGCCACGAACTGTACCTATACTCACCATGTAAACACCTCACTAAGCATGGGTACCTCCATCGCCATGAACTGTACCTATACTCACCATGTAAATACCTCACTAAGCATACGTACCTCCCTCGCCATCAACTGTACCTCCCTCGCCATGTAAACACCTCACTAAGCATACGTACCTCCCTCGCCATCAACTGTACCTATACTCACCATGTAAACACCTCACTAAGCATACGTACCTCCCTCGCCATGAACTGTACCTATACTCACCATGTAAATACCTCACTAAGCATACGTACCTCCCTCGCCATGAACTGTACCTATACTCACCATGTAAATACCTCACTAAGCATGGGTACCTCACTCGCCATGAACTGTACCTATACTCACCATGTAAATACCTCACTAAGCATACGTACCTCCCTCGCCATGAACTGTACCTATACTCACCATGTAAATACCTCCTTAAGCATACGTACCTCCCTCGCCATGAACTGTACCTCCGTCGCCATGAACTGTACCTATACTCACCATGAACTGTACCTCCCTCGCCATGAACTGTACCTATACTCACCATGAACTGTACCTCCCTCGCCATGAACTGTACCTCTCTCGCCATGAACTGTACCTACACTCACCATGAACTGTACCTCCCTCGCCATGAACTGTACCTCCCTCGCCATGAACTGTACCTACACTCACCATGAACTGTACCTCCCTCGCCATGAACTGTACCTCCCTCGCCATGAACTGTACCTACACTCACCATGAACTGTACCTCCCTCGCCATGAACTGTACCTATACTCACCATGAACTGTACCTCCCTTGCCATGAACTGTACCTACCTCGCCATGAACTGTACCTATACTCACCATGAACTGTACCTCCCTCGCCATGAACTGTACCTATACTCACCATGAACTGTACCTCCCTCGCCATGAACTGTACCTCCCTCGCCATGAACTGTACCTATACTCACCATGAACTGTACCTATACTCACCATGAACTGTACCTCCCTCGCCATGAACTGTACCTCCCTCGCCATGAACTGTACCTCCCTCACCATGAGCTGTACCTCCCTCGCCATGAACTGTACCTATACTCACCATGTAAATACCTCACTAAGCATACGTACCTCCCTCGCCATGAACTGTACCTACACTCACCATGTAAACACCTCACTAAGCATACATACCTCCCTCGCCATGAACTGTACCTCCCTCGCCATGTAAACACCTCACTAAGCATACATACCTCCCTCGCCATGAACTGTACCTATACTCACCATGTAAATACCTCACTAAGCATACGTACCTCCCTCGCCATGAACTGTACCTATACTCACTATGTAAATACCTCACTAAGCATGGGTACCTCACTCGCCATGAACTGTACCTATACTCACCATGTAAATACCTCACTAAGCATACGTACCTCACTCGCCATGAACTGTACCTATACTCACCATGTAAATACCTCACTAAGCATATGTACCTCCCTCGCCATGAACTGTACCTACACTCACCATGTAAATACCTCACTAAGCATACGTACCTCCTTCGCCATGAACTGTACCTACACTCACCATGTAAATACCTCACTAAGCATGGGTACCTCCCTCGCCACGAACTGTACCTACACTCACCATGTAAATACCTCACTAAGCATGGGTACCTCCTTCGCCACGAACTGTACCTATACTCACCATGTAAACACCTCACTAAGCATGGGTACCTCCCTCGCCATGAACTGTACCTATACTCACCATGTAAATACCTCACTAAGCATACGTACCTCCCTCGCCATCAACTGTACCTCCCTCGCCATGTAAACACCTCACTAAGCATACGTACCTCCCTCGCCATCAACTGTACCTATACTCACCATGTAAACACCTCACTAAGCATACGTACCTCCCTCGCCATGAACTGTACCTATACTCACCATGTAAATACCTCACTAACCATGGGTACCTCCCTCGCCATGAAATGTACCTATACTCACCATGTAAATACCTCACTAAGCATACGTACCTCCCTCGCCATGAACTGTACCTCCCTCGCCATGTAAACACCTCACTAAGCATACGTACCTCCCTCGCCATGAACTGTACCTCCCTCGCCATGTAAACACCTCACTAAGCATGGGTACCTCCCTCGCCATGAACTGTACCTATACTCACCATGTAAACACCTCACTAAGCATACGTACCTCCCTCGCCATGAACTGTACCTATACTCACCATGTAAACACCTCACTAAGCATACGTACCTCCCTCGCCATGAACTGTACCTATACTCACCATGTAAACACCTCACTAAGCATGGGTACCTCCCTCTCCATGAACTGTACCTATACTCACCATGTAAACACCTCACTAAGCATGGGTACCTCCCTCGCCATGAACTGTACCTATACTCACCATGTAAACACCTCACTAAGCATGGGTACCTCCCTCGCCATGAACTGTACCTATACTCACCATGTAAACACCTCACTAAGCATGGGTACCTCCCTCGCCATGAACTGTACCTATACTCACCATGTAAACACCTCACTAAGCATGGGTACCTCCCTCGCCATGAACTGTACCTATACTCACCATGTAAACACCTCACTAAGCATGGGTACCTCCCTCGCCATGAACTGTACCTACACTCACCATGTAAACACCTCACTAAGCATGGGTACCTCCCTCGCCATGAACTGTACCTATACTCACCATGTAAACACCTCACTAAGCATGGGTACCTCCCTCGCCATGAACTGTACCTACACTCACCATGTAAATACCTCACTAAGCATACGTACCTCCCTCGCCATGAACTGTACCTATACTCACCATGTAAACACCTCACTAAGCATGGGTACCTCCCTCGCCATGAACTGTACCTATACTCACCATGTAAACACCTCACTAAGCATACGTACCTCCCTCGCCATGAACTGTACCTATACTCACCATGTAAATACCTCACTAAGCATGGGTACCTCCCTCGCCATGAACTGTACCTACACTCACCATGTAAATACCTCACTAAGCATGGGTACCTCCCTCGCCATGAACTGTATCTACACTCACCATGTAAATACCTCACTAAGCATGGGTACCTCCCTCGCCATGAACTGTACCTACACTCACCATGTAAACACCTCACTAAGCATGGGTACCTCCCTCGCCATGAACTGTACCTACACTCACCATGTAAACACATCACTAAGCATGGGTACCTCCCTCGCCATGAACTGTACCTACACTCACCATGTAAACACCTCACTAAGCATGGGTACCTCCCTCGCCATGAACTGTACCTACACTCACCATGTAAACACCTCACTAAGCATGGGTACCTCCCTCGCCATGAAACACCTCACTAAGCATACGTACCTCCCTCGCCATGAACTGTACCTATACTCACCATGTAAACACCTCACTAAGCATACGTACCTCCCTCGCCATGAACTGTACCTATACTCACCATGTAAATACCTCACTAAGCATGGGTACCTCCCTCGCCATGAACTGTACCTACACTCACCATGTAAATACCTCACTAAGCATGGGTACCTCCCTCGCCATGAACTGTACCTACACTCACCATGTAAATACCTCACTAAGCATGGGTACCTCCCTCGCCATGAACTGTACCTACACTCACCATGTAAACACCTCACTAAGCATGGGTACCCATTGCTAACAAACCATGACCTAAATGACCTTAAATGATCCCAAAATGATCCTCAATGGTCAATTTTGCATGGGTACCTCCCCTCGCCATAATCTGTACCTACACTCACCATGTAAAGACCTCACTAAGCATGGGTACCCATTGCTAACAAACCATGCCCAAAATGTTGACACAACTCATTCAGAAATTTGATTAAATTTTTGATCTGCCCCAGAAAGACATAATTTCGAGATCAGTTGATTTTTATATCAATTAGTTTCCCTATATTTTGCATGTAAATTATAATATATAATGATCCATTATAATCATATTTATAAAAAAGCAAACTTTTGATAGCATATTTGTAAATAGGCTTACTCACAAAGATAAGAAAAATGTAAAAAAAAAACCCTTAACTTCCACTAATTTGACCCTAAATGACCTTAAATGACCCCCAAAATTACCTTTATGTGGGAACCTACCCTCACCATAAATCGCACCTACCCTCACCATAAACCATACCCTATAAACCTTAGTAAGCATTAGTGCCCATTCTTAACCAACCATGCCCCAAAATGTGGATGTAACCTTTTCCTAAACATACATGTATCTCCCTTTTGTTAAATTATGGATCTGCCCCTGAAATTTCAATCAGGAAACACCCCTACTAAACCAAAGTCATAATATGACCATTATTGATTAATATTATTGGAAAGGATTAAAAGAAACCAATGATTTGTGTCATTTACAGCATATTATATATTCAGAAACAATTACCTTCATTTGACCTTGAAAATGTAGGTCAAATTGACCAATTATGAAAATCCAGCAAATCAAAATGGAAAGTTCGGATATTAAGTGTCACAAAAAACATTTTTAAAGAGTTTAATCTCCCCCTATAACTGAAATTTGGAATCTGTCTCGTGGACTGTTCTTTTGGGGTAGCAGCAGATCAAACAGAAATTGACCTTGACGTACCATTAAAAGTATGCAAATTCCCAATTAACCTACAGGTTTAGGCAAGTAAGAGTTGCAGATCTGATATCTACACATATTTTTAATTAAGAATCAATGTTGAAAGCTTCCTGACTCTGCGACCTAGATAAATCGACCTGGCTCCCGTACTAATTAGTTAGTTTGTCTAGTTTGTTGAGCAACACCATCCACAAGGACACATTTATTTAGTCATCATAGCAGCCCTCAAATTTAGCAAATACTACAGCAGAGCCATTTGGCCTTGACTGATGGATATTTTTTAAGGACATTATATGGCCAAAAGGCAAAGCAACAAGACAAACGTCAACAAGTTTATAACAGGACTAAAGACAGAAATTTTGTTAAATTACGGTGATTAATTCCTTCAGAAATTACAAAAACTAATTAAAAATCTGTTTTGGAAAAATGTATTACAAAGTTGGTTAAAGATACAACAAAAACAGACTTGGGAAAATAATGATGAAATAATGAGTACAAATATTTGGTATAATAGTCATATCATTAAAGATGATAAACCTATATTGTATAAACACTATATTGAAAAAGGCATAATTTTTATACAAGATTTATTGAATGAGCAAGGACAGTTTATGGATTATGAAGTTTGTAAAGCAAGATACAATATAAAATCAATTTTTTTTAGAATATGCCACTTTAATAAGAGCAATCAGAACATTTATTGGCAATATTAAAACTGATAACCAAATATTTGTACCTTTGAACAATCCAATTTTCCCTTTCAATCTAAGAATTTTTCTAAAAGATACAAAGGGATGTAAAACAATATACCAATTATTGAACAGGAATAAAGTAATACCTACATCACAAATAAAATATTGTAAATTGGGTTGTACTTTTTCTCCACAAATATGGGGATATTATTACAGTTTACCGTTTTCAGTTTTAAAAGACCCATCTTTAATGTGGTTCCAGTATAAAATCTTACACAGAACTATAGCAACAAATACTTTTTTGCATAAAATAAAATATATAGATTCTGATATTTGTCATTTTTGGTATCTCCAACCAGAAACATTGGAACATTTGTTTTATAATTGTAAAAAAGTTGCTGAAGTCTGGAAAGCTGTTGAATATTGGTTACAAGCCAAAGATGAACACATCTCATTGGACAAAAATATAGTTTTGTTTGGACTTACAAATCAAAAATACAGATTTATTAATTGGCTAATTATTAATGTAAAATATTACATTTATAGAATGAAAATTCAGAAGTCCGGACTAAATGTTGAGGCACTTCAAAATATAATAAAAGATAAACTGCAAATTGAAAAATATATATTGTATAAAAAATGTCAGTTCAGTGAATTTGAAGAAGTTTGGAGACCTTGGCAAATTTTCTTCAAAACAAATGGTTAATGGTTATAGTTTGGAAATCTGTCTTCTTTACTCTTTTTTTTCAATGTTTTTTTTTTTTTTTTTTTTTTTCTCTTTCTTTACCTGAACATTCTCTCTTATTTTTTTTATCTGCCCATATGAAACCTGTTATGTAAAGGTATTGTATATTGGTTGTTTTTAATAGAGGTATGGAACAACAGGTTTGGGGTTGGAAGTGTGAGATGAAGAGACGGAACCACAGGTTTGGGGTTGGAAGTGTGAGATGAAGAGACGGAACCACAGGTTTGGGGTTGGAAGTGTGAGATGAAGAGACGGAACCACAGGTTTGGGGTTGGAAGTGTGAGATGAAGAGACGGAACCACATGTTTGGGGTTGGAAGTGTGAGACGAAGAGACGGAACCACAGGTTTGGGGTTGGAAGTGTGAGACGAAGAGACGGAACCACAGGTTTGGGGTTGGAAGTGTGAGACGAAGAGACGGAACCACAGGTTTGGGGTTGGAAGTGTGAGACGAAGAGACGGAACCACAGGTTTGGGGTTGGAAGTGTGAGACGAAGAGACGGAACCACAGGTTTGGGGTTGGAAGTGTGAGACGAAGAGACGGAACCACAGGTTTGGGGTTGGAAGTGTGAGACGAAGAGACGGAACCACAGGTTTGGGGTTGGAAGTGTGAGACGAAGAGACGGAACCACAGGTTTGGGGTTGGAAGTGTGAGACGAAGAGACGGAACCACAGGTTTGGGGTTGGAAGTGTGAGACGAAGAGACGGAACCACAGGTTTGGGGTTGGAAGTGTGAGACGAAGAGACGGAACCACAGGTTTGGGGTTGGAAGTGTGAGACGAAGAGACGGAACCACAGGTTTGGGGTTGGAAGTGTGAGACGAAGAGACGGAACCACAGGTTTGGGGTTGGAAGTGTGAGACGAAGAGACGGAACCACAGGTTTGGGGTTGGAAGTGTGAGACGAAGAGACGGAACCACAGGTTTGGGGTTGGAAGTGTGAGACGAAGAGACGGAACCACAGGTTTGGGGTTGGAAGTGTGAGACGAAGAGACGGAACCACAGGTTTGGGGTTGGAAGTGTAAGATGAAGAGACGGTATCATTTTGCATCCCTTGTTGAGAATAACCTCTATACATGCACATTTATATATGTACATGCAGGGATTTGTCCAGGATTTTTCACCAGGGTCCCATAGCAGATGAAATTGGGAAAACAAAATAAAAAATGAAGACAAATTGAGAATTTTCAATGCCTGTTTCTTTTGGGAGGGGGACCTTTTTGGGTACCAGAGAATGTCTGGATAGATCCCTGACATATAGGCCTTTATGTAGTTATGTTATAGAATATTATAGACTCATACTGTAAGTAATGACTTCTGGCCCCCAACCCTAACATTACCAAATGGTTTCTGGGGTAATAAAAATTATTTAAAAAAACAAAAACAAAACAAAAAACAAGTCTATTAATATAACAACAACACCACCCATTCAAATTAAATAAGTGTGAACAGTTTTATGTTTCGTATAATGAAACAATTTTCAGGAGTCGTGATTGTGTATGATCACCAATTACTAATATGTAAAATAAGGCACATCCAGTTTGATCATAGGATTCAGGTTAATTTTCAAGGCATTGGAGCACATGACTATATAACACAGTAGCAATTTGCTATACGGCCACTGTTTAATTTTCAAGGCATTGGAGCACATGACTATAGAACACAGTAGCAATTTGCTATACGGCCACTGTTTAATTTTCAAGGCATTGGAGCACATGACTATAGAACACAGTAGCAATTTGCTATACGGCCACTGTTAAATTTGGAGGGCAGGACATATCCCAGTGATAAAGCGTTCACTTGATGCGCGGTTGGTCTAGGATCGATCCCCATCAGTGGACCCATTGGGCTATTTCTCGTTCCAGCCAGTGCTTCACAACTGGTGTAACAAAGGCTGTGGTATGCACTATCCTGTCTCTGGGATAGTGCATATAAAAGATCCCTTGCTGCTAATCGAAAAGAGTAGCCCATGAAGTGGCGACCGTGGGTTTCCTCTTTCAATATCTGTGTGGTCCTTAACCATATGTCTGATGCCATATAACTGTAAATAAAATGTGTTGAGTGTGTCGTTAAATAAGACATTTCCTTCCTTCCTGTTAAATTCAAGCCCTGTCATATGCTATTGGATGTCAAACATTTGGTCATTCTGACATACAATCTCAGAGGAAAGCTACTACATTTTTCCATAAGCAGCAAGTGACCATGTTGTAGCCAGGATGTAGCCATGTTGTAGCCAGGATGTAGCCATGTTGTAGCATACATGGCAATGGGTGGAGTGAACCCTGAGTAGACTATCCTGAATAGACACCCTAAATAACTGTGGTGTGTGGCCAGGACAGTGTGCTTGAACCTTAATTGGATATAAGCACAAAAATAAGTTGAAATGAAATGAATCAATTGAAGATTGCCTTGGTGCTGTAGTGGAGAGACTTATGACTGGTAGGGACTGGGTTCACATCCTGATGCCAGCTCCTCTACCCAGAAGGAGCTTTTTTAATAGCTCAGTGGGAAAGTGCATGCTTAATGACTTCTCTCTCACTAAGCACTAATAATTAACCACTAATTCACTGCCCTAGCTGAGATGTGTGCCCTGGACAGCATGCTTGAACCTTAATTGGATTATCAAATTAAGTGTACACCAGCCTCGATGATGTACTGGTTAAGCCATTAGACTCAATATAGCTCAGTGGTATATACATGTATATATAACACTTGCCAACCATTCTTTCTCTACTGGCCTCGGTGGCACAGTGGTTAAGTCAACAGACTACAGGCAGGGAGGGAGGTACAGGGTTTGCAGCCCAGAACCGGTTCCAACCCAGAGCGAGTTCTTATTAAGGGCTGAATGGGTAGGTGTAAGGCCACTACACCCTCTTCTCTGTCACTAACCATTAACCTAACCAACTAACCACTAACCCACTGTCCTGGACAGACAGCCCAGATAGCTAAGGTGTGTTCCCAGGACAGTGTGCTTGAACTTTAATTTGATATAAGCACGAAAATAAGTTGAAATTCAAATTCTTTCTCTCTTTTTTTTATTCACAGAACCCTTGTTTACATTTTGTATCTGTTCCAACCACACTGTCCACAGCAGGCTTGGAATTTAATGGCAGCCATTTGACAAATACACATGTAGCTGCAGTGGTCTAGTCAAATGCTTCAATTAATGCCCTGAAAATTAAAAAGTGGGCCCACTATAACCCCCCCCCCCCCCCCCCCCCCCCCCCCCCCCCCCCCCCCCCCCCCCCCCCCCGGGATTTTTCAAGATGAGTATATCTTTGAAGCCTATCCATAGACATATTCAAATCAGCTTGTCTGCAGGCAATCTGTTTGGTGGGTGTGCCTGTAGGGCACGTTTGAGTGTAGGCACCCTATTTATTTTTGGACTATATCACTGCTTTTACTTTAAAGCTGGGTTACTGGTGAATGTATTCCACAAAAAAATAATACATTTTTGGCATCTGACTAAGCATAGTGAGTCAATGAATTTGAAATGTCCTGAGTATTACATAGTATATGAAAAACCTGCATGGCAATATTGAAGTTAACATTCAGACATATTTTGAACAGGTTTAAGACCAAATTATGAATGCTATTCATGCTAAATTACATGTTCATAACAACAAACCACAAAGCAGTGCAATATATGTGGTATGGATATAGTACTGGGGGTATACTCCCCAGCAAAAGTTACACAGTTCCCGATATACGTAATTCTCTATGTACATGTGTATATATACATACCGTACCTAAAACATTCTGATCCTTTTATTATTGTATTGTATTTAAATCTGAAGGCAGCATTACTTAAATATGGTGCAGTACATGCTGTCTAAACCATTTACATGGATATTTTGAATATTTTTTATATTACACACAAGTCTTACAAACATAAAAAGTTAATTTACATACCATTCTAGGCAAGTCTGCATAACATATACAATTTATCTATCTCACAACAGTTCATCTTACAATAGCTAGTTTTTTTGTTGCTTTTTGTAATATTTTAGAATTGCAGTTCTATTTATGTTATGCTTAACTTATGTGTTGGTGTATATAATTGATATCTACATAGAATATTGTCATCAGGCAAATATCTAGCACTATAAAAATCTAACTTTCATTCCCAATTCTCAATCATTTTATGTGACCCAAATATAATATATGCGAAGTTTATAATTTTCTATTTCTACATCCTTCCTTTTATTCTATAAAGTAGATGTTAATAACAATTACAAAACAATATAATATGAGGTATGAATAATTATATACTTCTCAAAATAAGTTACTAGTAAGCAATGCCAGAAATGTATTCATTTCTATGTATACACATACTTAGGATTACCTGAAGCTTTTATTATTAAAAAAACAAATTGGCCTGGCTTTTTTCTATAACATAGTGAGGCTTCATTATTCAAATATGGTTAAGTATATGGAGTTTATATACTATGTTCACACATTTATGAAGATGTCCCTCTGTTCTTAGTACCAGCCAATTATAAGTACCTTACCTCGGCATGTGTGTTAAAACATTTACAATTCATCTATCTCACAGAAGCTTGTACTATTTTTAAAAACATATTTGTATTTAAATTGTGCTTAATTTATGCTTAGGTTTATATAATTGACATCAGATATAGTCATCAGGCATATCTAGCACTTGACTTTCTTTCCTATTTCAGTCTTATCATCTGACTCAAATATAATGTCTATCATGTTCACAATATCTGTAATTTCTTATTTTTGCTCTGGGCCTTTGCTCCTGTTCCTCCCTCAATATGTCAACAGCTCTTGCATTATCAGATCACAAACCATCCAATTCAGCTTCAGTATTTCTTTGGACATTTCTCAGCCATTTCTATGTGGTTGAGGAATACCCTGGACTTTGTGATATGACTAATACCATATGAGACCATGGCAATTTGCTCTCTTCCAATTTGCTCTATTGGTACAGCATATTTTCAGGGAATATCTACTGGATGGAAGGTTTGCAACTAATCCACAGTAGCATAATAACAGCATTCGTGGTTTGGCACTAAATTTCTCATGTGAAAGGGGTTCTTCCAAGCCACACTTGATCTAAGGAATCCCTACAAAGGTCTTAAGAGACTGGAAGACCTTTTAAATGAAAAAAAAAGAAAACTCTGCCCTCAGCTTCTTGGGAAGAGGGTTCTATTTGTGAGACAAAGTACATGTTTCAAACGCAAACCATGTCTGGGGGTGTTGTAAAGTGCACAAGAAGATGCAGAGACAAAGATTATACTTCAGTGTCTGTACATTGCTGCCAGTTCACCATCCCAGATACGGACATTTGTATACACTCAATTTGGCAACAAGAGGCATCTTATATATGTGCACAGCATCATTAAGGATGCAGGGAAGACACCAACTAGCAATTCCATCTGTGCTTGCCATTACTGGCTATGATACCAACAGGGCTTTTATGCAGAATGGAAAACTGGAGGTTTAAAATATTCTCAAGCAACACCAAGACTTCCTTGAAATGTTGTCAGCTCATGGAAGTTCAGCAAAAATTGATGTTCTTATATTTAAGAAGCAGATCATTTCATATACCTTCTCTATGGGAGTGCAGGTGCTAATAACATACAAAAACATCATGACTTGAGAAATATCTGGAAATGTCTGTTGCCAAACCAAGGATGATAACATTGAACTACAGTAGAATATAAATCAGCCTACTCCACTCTACATGTATGTATTCACTGAGAATGCTCTGAGAATGCACATAAAGAGAACAAATTGCCAAGTTGTCATTTGGTATCAGTCATACCAGCCAGTCCAGGCTATTCCCTAACCAAATTGTCATATGGCTGAGAAATTTTAGAAGGCACACTAGAGGTGAAATAGTGATATTATACCATGAGCGCTGATGGACATACTGATGGAGGAACCAGAGCAGAGCCTGGAGAAGGAGAATACCAGAAATTGTGAACATGACAGACATACTTTAATTGCATGAAAATGCAATGGAATATGAAAGGAAGTCAAAACTTTCCTAGATAATATTTGATGTAGAAACTAATTATATACCCTTGAGCATAAGTTAAGCACAATGTAAATATACAGGCAAATCTAAAAATATTACAAACATAGACTAGTATAAGATGAACTTCTGTGAGATAGATGACTTGTACATGTAATGCAAAAGAAATTATGGTAGGTACACAAAACTGATGCTTTAAATGGGAAGAAAAACCAATCAGAGAATGGCTCGCCTGAGGTGATTTGGTCCTTTGACACAGTAACTTCATGCTGTGTTCTATAAACACTCCTGATGGACTTTGCCTTGTTGGTTTTTAAACATTTTTTGTTGTTGACAAAACATAATGGGATTCAGGCACGGTTGAAGCAAGTAGACATTGTGGGGGACTGACTGAGATTAGGGGGCTGACTGAGATGGAAGGCACAAAGCAATGTTTCTAAGGGGTTCAAGGGTACGCTCCCCCGTAACATTTTGAAAACTAGATGTCCTAAAATGCATTTTTTTGCATTCTGCAAATAAAATTAATCTCTGCCTATATTATACCAATATTTTTTATTCAGAATTATGGGCGGGGGCACTCCAGTCCCTCTGCTCTGCTATGCCTGAGATTGGTGAACAGGCTTAGCCTATATTAAAACCTCTCTGTACATTTTACAAGCGATACATTTTATTGAGATACACTTAACATTAACAGACCTACATAAACTTGAACCAAGAGGAAGAAAAAGAGATGGTGTGAAGAAGCTTACCTTGTTGTCCTCAAAAGATGGCCTTGCCCTCTACTTTGCCAAACGGCCTTGCCCTCTGGTTTGCCAAATTTGAGGTCTGAAATAGGGAAGGAAGTGTTAGAGTTAGAAAACAAAATTTGTTTTCCCTAGCTTGTTCTAGCATGGTACGGCACC